>NW_024423343.1:17530989-17696006 GCF_017311325.1 Ursus maritimus | reverse complement strand
CCCTTCCCTTCCCTTCCCTTCCCTTCCCTTCCCTTCCCTTCCCTTCCCGGCCTCCCTCCCAGTATTTAGTTGTTTTAAATCTGGAGGTATAAATCAGTTATCTTTAGTTCTTGAGGTTAGCTTGATCTAAAATAGAATAAACCTCATTTCAAACCTCCATCGGAGGTTCTGCTGGAAGTCTGGCACTCTACCCAGTGGTTCTGCAAATTCCCTGAGGGCTTATGTTCTTGGGGTTGCTTCTCCAGCTGATTTCCTGTTCCTGCTGAAATTCTTGCTCTCGCGCAAGTCTCGCTTCCTCTATCTCTTTTATCTGCCCTACATCATATTGAACATAGCACGCGTTCCCCATACCTTTCCACAAAGTTCCTTCAACTCAAAGCTCTTGCATGCAGCAGATGTTACCCAACGTTTGGGATCACGTTGCAGAACTACAGACGTGTTATTGAATGTTGCGTACCCCTGCTCCCAAATTTCCTGGCCCTTTCCATCATGGGAATTTCTCTCTAACCTTCCTTCTTAGGTCCCCAGACTCCCTCATGTCCGTCGGCCCCCCTCCTTGTGAAACTTTCTTCTCCTTTTTATGTTCCCCAAATTATTTCCTTCAGTCACAAGTAAGCAGCCACCCCTGAACTCCCCAAATCCTGTTATTTATCTAGCTAGAACAATCTGCCTTCTTTCTGTCTAAACCTTTTCCAGGAGTCCCATCTTCCATAATCAAATGTTTTGATGTTCTTCTAACCAAAAGAAAAGGTTTTTCTCAAGGAGAAATTCTGTGTTCCTCCTCAGTTTCCTGGCTCAAAATGCACTCTGCTTATAAAAGTAACAGTTTTCTTCTTTCCTGTTACATCATCTATACAAGACCCATATCCATGCTACATTTTTATTTTATTTTCTGTTGGCCTCTGGAAATCAGGTGACTTGATGGTATAAACTTCTCATTTTATTCATTTGGTATGTAACTCTTCTTTGGGCTTTACTGTGCTTTTCTTTTAAAAATCAAATGAACTGTCCTATCTTTAACAAGACAAAGGCATACAATCACTTCTCTGTTAATATTAGGTTGAAAATCAGACCGTTCACCTTTTTTTTTTAAAGTTGATTATTTAAGTAATCTCTACACCAAATGTGGAGTTCGAACTCACGACCCTGAGATCAAGAGTCACGTGCTCTTCTGACTGAGCCAGCCGGGCACCACAAAATCATACTGTTCACCTTAAAGATAGCTCCAAGATGAAATCATGAACGCAGACAGTCAGATTTCATAGCCCTTTTTATTCGTTTGCAGCCCTCTATTATGCTCCCCCCAGGGTGGAAGAGATTGCAGCAGGAAATACGATGGTGCTACCTGATTATGAACCCATGTGGGGTCCAAACATGGGGGACAGTATCTCTTGGCTTTCACCATCAGCTGGGGGTTCAATGGCTTGATCTTGGCTGAGCAGAATTCGGAGTCGCTCCTCTCTCTGGTCTCCCTGTCTTGCTTCTCTGTTTCCTTCATGCATACTTCCAAGTTCACTCCCACCCAGGGTCTTGATGTCATCCTGGTTTACCAGACGAGTTTGAGGCCTTTGGGGTGTTCTTCCTGGCTCCATCCTGGTGGCTAGGGCTCCTCGAGTCTATCTGGCTGCAGAGGGCAAAGAACACCATCTCTAGGCACACACACATTCACTAAAGATGTGGGTTCATAACCAGAATCTTGTTGGGCTCAGGGAAGAGGTGATAAGAAAGCCGAGATCTGGCTTTCTAGGGGCTTTGTGAACAGGAGGGGCTCAGAGTCTGGTTTGTATTGAGAACATTTCTTTTGGAGCTATGGGAAGTCGTGATCTTGTGCATTTGTTGGGCTGTTTGCATTTACCAAACTTTTTAATTTTTTGAAACATTCTAACAAATTTCCCCTCTGCTGGTAATGACAGCATAGGGTCCTAATTTTGCTCAGTGTCCGGACCTGCTTCTCCCCCTGGGCAGTGTCTATGTTTGCTGTAATTGGATGATACCACACAACCCACTGGCTTTGCCAGATTTCATTATGAGTTGGCGTCTTCTGTATTAATTTCCCCACTTTGGGGCTGTTTCGAAGCAAGTGAGGCCAATTTCCTTTTCAATAGCACAAATCTGGAGGCCCATTTTGAGCTGTGAGCTAAGTGGGTGCATTTGTGCAGCTCTGATTGACTGACAGTGCACTCTTTGTTTGATTTGATTTTTTTTTTTTTTTTTTAATGAGAGCTTGATCCTGAGAGGCAGCTGGCATTCACTGGAAGCCAGAGGACCCATCCTTGAAAAGCCAAAGAATACATTTGGGCAGCTGGTTTTATCCAGAATGATTTTTTTGTTGGGGAGTGAGACACAGGCCTACAGTTCTCAGAGTCAGTGCCGTTCCTCTGTAGCGCCCACGCTCGTTGACCTGGGAGCCTTCGTGGTCTGGTCACTGGAGGACTTTGGAGTGAGAGGACGTAGGGGGATATGAATAGATTGGCCAGAGGAAATACAAGATGCCCAGTTAAATTTGAATTTCAAATTAACGATGGATAATTTCTAGTATAAGTATGTCTCTTGCAATTTCTGGGAAATGTTGCAATTTCTGGGGTATACTTATACTAAAGGATTCTTCATTGTTTATCTGAAATTCACATGTAACTAGACGTCCTGTATTTTTATTTGCTAAATCTGGCAACCGTTACAATATATGAAAAGATGAGTGTGCTTGGGGTCACTGTAAAGAACCAAGAAGATGAAGGAACCAAATTTAAGGACAAAGAGGAAGGAAGGATCATTTGAAAAATAGGACATTGCCAATGGAAAACTTGTTTAATTGGCACAAAAATAAAAATTAAAAATATATCTCATGGGAACCAAATGTGCTATTTTAGGCTCCTTAGCAACAGGAAAACGGGGAGAGTTAGTTTCTTGAAGACTCATATCCCCCATTAGACATTAGTGATAGCATGAATTAAAAGCAGATTAAGCATTTCTGATTTCGAGGCATGTGGACAGTGTTTCTCAAACTCATGAGACTCACCTGGAGGACTTGTTAAAACACAAACTACTGGGCTGTGCTCTGAGTTTCTGACTCAGTAGTTCTGAGCTGGACCTGAAATTTTGCATTTCTACCAAGTTCCCAGGTGATGCTGATGCTTCTTGTCTGGGGACCACACTTGGGGAATCAATAATTTAAAGCTGAGCTAACTAATATGGTGGCCGCTCGGGCTTGAACTATGGCTAGTCTGAACTGAGGTGTGTTTTAAATATAAATACACGCCAGAATTTGTAGACATAGTATGAAAAAGGAATGTACACTATCCCACTAGGAATTTTAAAATATTGATTACATGTTGCAGTGGTGGTATTTTGCATATATTGGACTAAATAAAATATGTTATTAAAATTAATTTCACCTACTTCCCCTTTTGCAAAACTGTGTTTACTAAAAAATGTAAAATTACACCTGTGACTCATGTTTGTGGCCTGTATTATATTTCCATTGTCTAGTGCTGTTTTAGACCATCGTTGGGGTCTGAATTTGGGCATCCATGAATTAGTGAGGGAGAACTGGTGAGATAGGCAAAAATGCCTTAGATTTTTGTGAACTGTTCTTGCGTTTAGTTTCTCTTCTAAGATTTACTAAATTCTCTTACCTGGGTTTGTGTTTTGGAACTTTAAGGATGTTCTAATGTCCTGGTGCTTGAGGCAGTAGGCTCCAGGGCATGCCCTTGTGGTGGTAGGGCAGACTGTGATGGCAAGGGCTTCTACTGGGGAGCTGTGAAAAATGACCAGGCTGTCACTTCTGGTCAGGAGGCTTTCTGCTCCGTCTGTAAAGGGGAGGCCATCACAATCACAAAGGTGACTGCTTCGATTCCTCCAATTGTCCCCTTGCCCCAATTTGGCCGTTGGCTGGATTGGAAAATACTCGATGATGTGGAATCTATAAATAGCCATGGGATGCATGGACCTTAAGAGGCCCATTTCTTCCTTATTTTCTCTGCAGTCAAAGCTCAGCAAGAAGCCTGGCTCAAGGTCTGGGTTCTACAGCTAATAAGGCCATGTAGAGCTTGGACAAGGTTAGAAAGAAACCCCCAGAGAAGGTTAAAGCATGAAAATTGAATTTCTGACAAAAGGCCAACCTAACTTGGACTGTTTCCTCTGGAGAAGAAAAGCCTTCAAGTATGTGAAAGACCACTCCACAGAAGGTTGGGAATAATTGTTTTGTCTCCACTAAGAATAAAACTGGTGGAAAGACGTTAAACTACTACGTGGGGGATTTGATTTTCTGGAAAAGAAGAATTTCCTGACATTGAGCAGAGTTTATCTTTAGAAGAGTTTCTATTAATGTCCACCCAGCGCTTTCCTCCAAATTTCTTGGCCAGACTGCAGTGACAGTCCTGGGCGATCTCCATTGCTTAGTTGGGGGATCAGGAATTATGACCTGAGCCGCGGGGGGAAGGCTTTGTGCTTTTGGTCAGAGTACAGAGCCCAAAGTCATACCAAGGATGCCAGACTGTTGGTCTTCGCCCATCCCCCCATCCCCACCCTGTGAAAACTTCTCTCTTGTCATTGATTTTAGTTGAAAACATTAAAATTAGCTGAAGCATAAAAAGAGTTGTTTAAGAGATCTTAAGCAGTGGTGAGCTGGACCCAGCTCATAATGGTTCCTGAGAGCCAGTTGTTAAGTTTTGTGAGCTGGTTGATGTCACATTGGTAGCACAAAATCGGACACGGTAGGAGTATTTACACCATGGAAATTGGCACTAGGGAAACTGGCAAACAATATAATCCAGAGCCCCCTGCCCCATCTTTCCTCGGGAGAGCCAGTTGTTAAACATTTACCAGCACCTGGCTGGATGCTGATTAGGTAGCATAACAAATTCTTCGGGGACTCATGTCTCATCTCCTTAGTCCACTTCTGATTTCAGTTATAACTCTATCAGTCAGTTCCCCTGCGCACAGAGTGCATCCCACCTCAAGTACACTTTGTCTTTATCCTCTTTTCTTCAGGGCCTCCCCTGAAGCTGTGAAATTCGCCCAGCTCTTACACAGGGCAGCCTGGATATATGGGGGAGTCAGTGCCTCCAGGTGCAAACTCAACCAATGGGGGCTGGAAGCCAGAGGATAGATGCCTCAGACGTTCATCCTTTGGAGAACACTCTGCATAATTCCTCAGTGGGTCTCCAGTAGGACTGAGCCCCAGTTACTCATACTTACTGACTTTTTCTCCTTCTCTGTCTTACTCTCCCCTCTCGTTCACTCCTTATTCTGGGATGGTCTTCCCTGTAAGCTACCTGCACCCACGTCTTTGCCTTAGGCTCTATTTTTGGGAGAACTCAAACCAAGACAGGAAGCTCAGGGAGTCCCTAGGAGAGCCGGAAAACCAGACTGGGAGATCAAATAGCTAGAAATGATGCTTCAAGTCCCTCTTCATTGGGCCACAGACGTGTTGCTGTTGATCTTGGCATTGAACATTACTGCTAGAAGCTCGGCCATTGCCTCTTGGAAGCCAAACATTGTTACCTCTACTCTTGACAGAATGCTTCTTCAAGCCACTAACTCCTGAGCAAAGCCTGGGGTGAGTGTGTGTGTCTTAATGGTGGACCCTAGATTCCATGTTTTCTTTCTAGCTACAAGGAATGTTGGAAAGTGTTTCAGTTATTTATTGTTGTGTAATAAACTACCTCAAAACTTAGTGGCTTAAAACAGCTATTTTATTTGCTCATGATTATATAACTAGCAGATTGGACTGTGTTTAGCTAGACGGCTTTTTTTTTTTTTTTTAACTGTTCTTACCTATGGTCACTCCTGTGGTTGTTCCATCTGTCAGCTCAACTGGGCCTCAATGGTCTACCATGGCCTCACATTACTAGTGGTTACTTTTGCTGGCTGAGTGTTTCTTTCTTCTGCGTGGTCATTCATCCTCAAGGAGATGAGCCTAGGATTCTTCACATGGCAGCATGAGTTCAAGAGGGTGACAACGGAAGTCACAAGGTCTCTTGAGACATAGGTTCCAAAGTGCCAAGGTATCACTTATGCCCAGGCTCAAGTGGTGGGGAAATAGATACTGTTTCCTGACGAAAGGAGCAGCAAAGTCATAATGCAAAGGGAAGGGCAAATGGACATATGAGGATTATTGTGGCCATTTTGCTAATAATCTGACTCAGGAAGTACCTGACTTCTACAATGGGAGATGAGAATTCATAAGGTGGGGAGTTCTTCAGATACTGAAGAGGTGTCCAGAGGTGCTAGATGGCTCAGAGTGGCAAATTGTCTGCTCCACTTGGCTTGTTCCTGAGAAGGGTGATTACATTTCCCATTCTTATTCCCAGGCCCTTCCCAGCCACTGACCTCCCAGGAGGATTCCCTCCTGGTTCCAGTCTCACAGGTGCATGGCCAGAAGGGGACTGAGCCTGGCTTTGGGACCAATGTAACCCTGAGTGGAGGTACCACAGATGCTAGGCAGGACTGAGTCTGATGTTGGATATAATTATTGAATAATTAAAATGAGAGTTCTTAATAAGGCATTGTTTAGAAGAAATGTGTTGATTTGTGTAAATATGAACGATCTGTCAACATTCATTAATTCAACAAAATTTCGAGTACTCTGTATTTTTAGAATGTGACGAAGGTGAAAATGACAGTAATAACTCTTGCTTGATTATTGCTTTTCCTCAAAGGACAGTATGAAGATTAGACAGGAAGAGGAAAGGAAATGAGGGAAAGTGAAGCCAAGGCTTATTGAGGGCCTGTGTCGTACAGGACATTAGACCACTTGAGCATGTTTGCACCTGCTCTCTCCTTGCCTCAGACTTTGAGATGGGGAAACTGAGGCTCAGAACGTTTATGCAACGAATGAAGACAGAGTGAAAGCAGATTCTGGTTTCACTCCAAGACTTATGATTTCTGCACTTACTGTGCATTCAATGGAGATAAGAGCTGTCAGGATCTGCCTGTTTCTCTAAAGAGGTGATATTGCATTGGTTGGTGTGCTTGCTATTCAAGGACTCGTGTTCTGCGGTCAGAACAGACCTGGATTTTTGAATCCTGATTCTGCTTCTTAGGAGCTCTGATCATACATGAAGTCATTTAACTTCTTAGGTTCTCAGTTTCCTCATCTATAAAATGGGGATAATAATAGTAACTCTCTGTAATGTCATTTAAGCCCTTAGCTTGATGCCTGGTGGCCAGTATATTAAGTACTAATGACAACTGTTATTGTTCATAACCTTTAGCAATTGGTTTTTATTATAGAACATGTTTTATTCTCTGTCTGTATTATTCAGTCAAACTGAAATAATATTGTAGATTTACTTTTTTGGGGTAATTGTAAGTGCTGACTATGCTACAATGAAATCGCTGCATAGACAATCTGATTTGGTTATTAGGTACTTAGATTCTTGTTGAAATAAATTGTGGAAAAAAACCCAACCCTAAAAGTACTGTTTCAGCTGTTTAATGATATGTTTAGTGGAGATGTGATAATGACTGAATTGGATTAATTATGGGGTCCTTCAATGGATTGTTTAGTAGTAAATTTGCAGATATCTTTTCAGATAAGTCTGCATGTTAGATGGATGGTTAGAATTTCAAGTTCACCTGTAGTGGCATGAGGGATGGGACAGGTCATTTCTGAAGAGGGTCTTATAAAAACAAGTATCTTTGGTCTTCCGGGGTGTGAAAGTTGATATCATTAAAACTGCAAAGAAAGGAGAAGGGAGGGTTGGCGCTTCACTGATTTACATTTATTTCTGTGTTTGCAAAACTCAAACAGGGCCTGTGTGAAACTGTTCTGCATAATCATAATCGCCAACATCTATTTAATGCTTGCTGGTTTCTAGGCACCATGCTAAGTACTTTACATGTATTTTATTATTTATCCCTTACATTAAACTTATACCAGTAGATACTGTTAGTTAACCCATTTCTGCACACAAGGATACTGAGGCTCCTAGAGGCTAACTTATTCAAGGACACACAGTTAGAAAAGTGATAGGAGGGATATAAACCCAGGCAGACTGACTACAGAGCCCTCACTCTTAGCCTAACCAAAACTTGTGACTGAAAGCCTTTGTTGGCAATGATATTCCTTTTGGCTCTGGAATAGGGAAAGGTGTTCAATGTGTATTGAGCATAGTTTAATGTCCATGCTTAAAAGTGACCCCTATTTCCTTGCTCTTAAGAAAGATGGACCGGAAGCCAGACTCTTGCTGGATATGAATCAGGAGGCATGCAGCCTGATTGCTATTGGCAGCTTTCCCACAAAGTGGAGGCCGTGCTATGAATAGCAGAATGGAGTCATGGGAAATTCTTGGGTCTTTGATGACATCACTGACTTGACCCAGAAGCCTGCTATGTTTCTGGACTTTGGCTAATGTAACTGATTTCCTGATTGTCGCACAAACAGCTTGTTGCCTCTCCAATGTCCTTCTTTCCTCTTTCCTTACTAACCAAACCCCAGTCTTGTTTGGGGCGGCCACTGCCAGTTACACACCTACATTTCTCAGTCTCCCTTGTATGGGGTGGCTCTGCAACATTGCTCTGGCCAATGAGAGAGAAACAGCGATCCCTGCGGGGGAGTTCTAGAAAAGTTTTGCTTTTCCAATAAAGGCACCATCCCTTCCTTCCTAAGGCCTGGAATGCTGGTAGCTGGAGCCAGAACAGACATCCTGGTTGCATGAGGGAAAGAACAGAGATTTGCAGAGACCTGGGCTCTGAACTGCCAAAGTGATGCTGGGAGGCTGTACCTCCTTGCTCTATGAGAGAAAATAAAGCCCTAATATGCTTAAAGCAGTGTTTCCTAGCCTTTGTTATTTGCATACAAATGCAATTCCTAACTCCAAAATTGAAATCTTCCATTGACATGGATTCTTTCTTGGTGTTCTGCTTACCTGTTGCTGCGTAACAAACCGTCTCAAGACTTGGTGACTTCCAACGACCACAGTTTTATTATTTTCCATGTGTCTGTGGGGCAGAAGTTTGGATGGGGCACAGCAGGGACAGCTCATCTCTGCTCCAGGAGGTCTGGGGCCTCAGAAGGGATGACTTGAAGGGACAGAGCTGGGATATCCCAGGTGGTTTCTTGACTCACCCATCTGGCATATTAGTGATGTCCCCCTATGACCTCTCTCTCCCCAGCAGCATGACCTGGTCTTTTTAAACAGTGGCTTGGGGCTCTGAGAGGGGGGAAAGCAAAAACTGTCAGTCCTTTGAAAGACTATGTCTAGGACTGGCGAGGTGTCACTCTAGTTTTGTTCAATTGGTCAGAGCTGCCCAGACTGAGAGAAGTAGAGGTATAGACTTTACTTCCTGACTGGGGAGGGTGTGAGGGGGGAGAGGTTGATGATGGTCATCTTTGGAGGCAGTGATCACAGTTGGTAAGTTGGGAAGGATTTGTGGATTTGTAGGCACCCCCTCTTCTTTAGGTATAAGGGTAGTCTTTGAATTTATCTTATATCTGAAAAGTGTTCAGTACTTAAATGCGGATTGTATTCTGATGTGTGGGATTTTTATGTTTTTCACCCTCTGGTGCTTGAAAAATTGCCTTTTTGCCATGGTAGCTTTGGAAGGTCAAGGGAGAAGACTACCATGGCGGAAGGTGGGAGAATGCCGGTAGTGTGTATCGATCAGGAGATCAGCATGGAGGGTGAGTGAAAGCAGATTTTCACTGAGAAGAAGAGAGGTCATTTAGGATAGAGACTGTTGGAGCAAATTAATGAAGGAAGAACCTACTAGTTGGCACCTGAGCTCAGAAATAGTGGGGACTTGATTGCCATCTGAGAGATGTTGAATCAGGAATATTTACTGATCACCTGCTACCAGCCAGGTACTGTGCTGCTTTGAACATGGCAGATGTGGTTCTGTTTTAAAAAAAAAAAAAGAGCTCTTTAGAAGATTAAGTGGTCAGGGTTACTTCCAGTTATGGGCATTATGACCTATTGGAAAATGAAATAAAGCCAAGACAGAGTTAGCAAAATTGTAGTACATTTCAGTGTTTGCATTTAACAAATAAATACTTTTTAACATCAAACCTTTGAACAAATAAACCCAAACCAAACTCAGCCAGTAACTGTGTTCAACACCTCATGTGGAGGAAGGACCAGAGTTCCTGTCTGAGGACCCTGTGATAGGCCTTGCCTATACTAGAGGTGGATCTCTTACGCCGGAGGCAAAGAGATGATGGAACTCTTTAAAAGCTGATTCTGAGACCCCAAAGGTTGTAGTGGTAATGGCGAAGGCGTTGCTGGGGAATAAGGTTGACATGGATTGGGACCTGACCCACAGGGGCCAGGGAGCAGCCATCCTGGTGAACTCCCCTTCTGGAGAGGGACCAGACGCAGGGCTTGGTTGAGATTGATGCATTTTCACAGACTGACCATGGAAGAGCCTCAGGACGATCCTGTAACAGCACCTGGGGATGACCCTAGTGGTTGGAATGAAGCTTTTAAAAAGGCACCATCTGGAGCCTGGGTGGCTCAGTCAGTTAAGCATGTGACTCTTGGTTTCAGCTCAGGTCATGATCTCATGGGCATGGGTTGAACCCCAGTGGGGCTCCACTCTCAGCAGGGAGTCTGCTGGAGATTCTCTCCTTTTCCCCTCCCCCTACTCATGTGTGCATGTGCTCCTTCTCTCTCAAATAAATAAATAAATAAATCTTAAAAAAAAAAAAAGCCACCATTCACTGAGTTCCTGTTTGGGGTAACTGGCCATGTTTATTTAATTTCTGCTGCCAGGCCTTGGGCCGGAGTCTTTCGTGCCCATAGTTCAGGGAAGACAGTAGGGGTGCAGAGCCTCCCTTAGACTCTGCTGTGAATCAACTCTAAAAGTAGAGGTTTATTTATTTATTCATTTGTTTGTTTGCTTATTAGGGGATCTATTTACGGCATAACCAACTCTTTAGGGTTAAGCTAGGAATTGTAGGCTCATCCACAGTACTTTCCTCTTTTAAAAGTTTTTATTTTTCCCATCTTAAAGAGAGCAAATAGGGAAATTAAGTAATGGCAAGATGCATGGGTGGGTGTAGTTTGATGTCCTCCTGATTGGAAGAAGATGCTAGAATGAGGGTATGGGCAAATAAGTTGGCTTTAGAGCTGCCCTGCTAGTCATTGTGCTGCAAGGGCTGGTCTATGCTTCTAAGAGACGAGTCCTGCCCCCAGGTGTCCAGTCCTTTTGTTGATTGTGTGTTCTGGTCATGTTGAGGTGTGAGGCAGACAGATAGCTTCAGACCAATACAAGGGAGATGGCTGCTGATGTTTGTGTTGTAAGGAGATGTCTTGAGGCAGTGTCTGTCGGCTTCTGTATTGGTGTCAGGCCGCAAAAGCTCAGGGAAGATCCAGGGGAGGGCTTCTGTCTTCTCATACATGAAGAAGGGCAAGTCATTGCTTACTCCTCCTGAGCTTGAAAGAAGGAAATGGATATTCAGTTTAGAAACATAGGCTAGGGCCAGGGTTTGCCCAGGGGCCACATCGCTGCAGGAGGTGGAGAGGAGTGGACAGGGCAAATTTTCTCTCCAAAAGTATTAGCCCAACTGCCTGTCTTTCCACCATTAGACATGCATTCCTTCAACTCTTCCAGCTTTCCCAGCTTCGAGAGACTTCTACTGAAATTCAACTACTTTCCAAAGGGTTGATATTTTAAATCTGTTTCTGTCCAATTGCCATGTGTGGTGATATCAACACAAATGGAGAAGACAGGGACACCTGGGTGGCTCAGTCCATTAAGTGTCCGACTCTGAATTTCAGCTCAGGTCATGATCTCAGGGTTGAGAGTCTCTCTCTCCCTCTGACCCCCATCCCTTTGCTTTCTTTCTCTCTCTTAAAAAAAAAAAAGAAAGAAATGGAGAAGCCCACAGAATAAACATAAGGTGCAGAACCTGCCCCAGAAACCTGGTAAGAAATGCACAGTAGTCCTTTCATATTAAAATTAACCCAGATGTAGTATGACGTGCCACAAAGAATGTCCATGAGTATGTAGGAGCCATCTTGGAGGAACTCAGGACACGAAGGATCAGGGTCGGCCTCCTCTGCCGTGAAGAGTATGGATTGTGAGACGTATACCATTAGGAGCTATTTTGTCTTAAATTAGTCCTCTGCTGAGAGCAGGGCTTTGTGGAACCTTCCACAGACCCCAGTGGAGTGGGGGTGTCAGCCTGGGTTGCCCAAGTGGGAGGGGGCAAGGGAATGATTCTTCCTTTCCCTTTCTTTTGCCGTCTGCGGTAAGTTTCCAGGCTTTCTTCAGGCTAGTCCAGATGAGGAACACGGGCTGGTTTTCAAAAATCCAGTTACCTAGTGTTAACTGTTTGAACACGTATATGGACAGTTTGCCTTTTTGGGTGGCTCATTACCTTGCTTTCTGTCTTCTCCCTTTAGAATTTCAGAATATCTTGTCTGACCACAGGCCTCCCTCACGAGTCCCTTTTAGTGTGCTTGGACTAGGTGGCCACTACCTGGGTGGCTGACCTGGGCTCATTAATTCTGATATTTTGACACCTCATTGATGCTGATTATGCTAATTGTAGGTATTGCTACAGCCTTGTGTTTGTTCCATTTTGCTTTTTTAGCTGAAACCTCAGGGGGACTGATTTTGTCATGTGGCTCATTTCCATTTTTCATTATTTCTGTGGTAGACACAGTGGTAGGCTGAAAAAACATGTATTACTATTTTTAACACAATCTAGGAAAATCCAGAAGAAGAGAAGAAGTGTAATTTTTTCTGAAATCTGTATTGTTCTTCACTTTCCCCTATGGCATTTACTTATTATTATTATTATTATTATTTTTAAAAACAAAGCCTCTGGAGAGTCTTAAAAAATATCAAAACAAAACAGAAGCGCCACACCTGCTCAAATATTCTTGAGCAAATGGCGTGAAAACAAAGTGAAGCAGTCACTTGCTCTAACAGATTTCTGTACCTACCTAGATACCATAACCACTTGGCTACAAACATGACTATAGGAGGGAGCAGGGGCTTGGGAGACTTGGATTGAAAAAAGACAACAATCAATACACTGAAACAACTTGACTAGTTGGTGAGATGGAAGCTAGAAGATTCTAGAATGGAAGTTGGGGGCTATGATGAAATAAGGCAGAGCCAAAATGGGCAGAGGCTCCCAGCTTTTATGAGTTTCCAAGTTACTCTTCTGTTTTATTAAGTAATGTGGATGGGGCTACATAATGTAGGCTGCTGACACCCACAGGGGTGGCTAGAGGTGTCAGCGTGAAGCTGCTGTGGCATAACAGCAGGTAGTGTGTGGAAATGTTGAGTGTTTTGTGGGTGGGGTCTCGTGTCTTTTGGGGTGAATGGACATGGTGGAAAAATACTGGAAGGGAAAGTTGGGGGTCAGACAATGGAAGGCCCTGAATGCCACACCAACTTTGCAATGTTGCCCACATTCTGGTGGCACTTGTGTCTGTTGAGGTCCGAGCACACTCATGGTAGGATTAATTTGATGAGAGTTTAATAAAAGGGTTATTCATGGAGGGGTGAGCAGAGTATAGAGAAAGCATTAAGGGTTAGTGCAGTCGCCCCGGGCTTAGGAAGAGAGACTTGGTCGTCATCTGCAGGCCTGATGTGCAAGGGAGGGTGTGGTTACTTTACCCAGAGGTGGCCAGGGCTCTGTGGTGACAGTGCCTGTCAGGAGTGAAGAAGACCTTTGTGGTGATTCCACAGGGCAGGAGCTGGGAATAGATACTTATTCCCCTTCCTGCCTCTGATTTTTTTTTTTTTTAAGATTTTATTTATTTATTTGACAGAGATAGAGACAGCCAGCGAGAGAGGGAACACAAGCAGGGGGAGTGGGAGAGGAAGAAGCAGGCTCCCAGGAGAGGAGCCTGATGTGGGGCTCCATCCCATAACGCTGGGATCACGCCCTGAGCCGAAGGCAGACGCTTAACCGCTGTGCCACCCAGGCGCCCCTGCCTCTGATTTTTTTTACCATGGCTGCCTGTATTAGTCAGGGTTCTCTAGAGAAACAGAACCAACAGGATATGTAGATACACACAGACACACAGACACACAGACACACACACACACACACAGAATGATTTAAGGGATTGGCTCACATGATTTGGCAAGCCCCAAATCCTGATGGGGTAGGCCAGCATGCTAGAGATACAGGGAAGAGTTGCAGTTCGAGTCCCAAGGTGGTCTGCTGAGGGGAGTCTCTGTCCTACTTAGGCCTTTATCGGATTGAATGAGACCCACCCATCCTCTGTAGGGTAAACTGCTTTACTCAAAGTCCCCTGATTTAAATTCTAATCTCATCCAAAGGAATATCTCATTCACAGAAATATCTAGAATTCTGTTTAACTAAATATCTAATTACCATGGCCAGCCAAGTTGACACATGAAGTTAACTACCACACTGCCCGTTGGTCAATCTCCATCAGAAGCCAGAGGATGTGGGAACCCCCTGATGCTGTGAAGGTGGTTTGGCCTCCCAGGCATAGAGTCTGCTAGAGGCTGGGCCTGGAGGGGGCAAACCATTTACCCCAATGTGATGTGAAAGAAAATAAGGTCAGCATTTTGCTTTTACACCCTCCCCGCTCTGCTTGGATAGAGGTTGTAGGTCTTGCTGAACTTTAAGTGTTTCCAGAGACCCTGTATAATATAATACCTTCTCCTGGCTCCCAGAAAATGGATACAAGCATCAAGTAGAAGTGAAATCTCTTAAAATGCTGCTGGCTTTCCTTGATGCTTTTACTTACTTTTTTCCCTTAAACTGCAAGAATAGCAGTATAAGCCATGTGCAATTTCAAAAAGTGAGCACCTGGACAGTCTGAAGAATCAGAAGACGCTAATATCAAGGTCTGTGTACCTATTTCATTATCCTACTATGCCCGCCCCCTCCACCCCACACACCGGCTGTTCGGTGTTTTCTGAGGATGGTGCAGAAGGACTTAAGCCAGCTCCAGAGATATTTAAGTGAGTTTCAATATGGGAGCTTCATCACCGAGGCTGTGAAATCCCAGGAGGGGTTTCTCTGTTGGGTTGTTTTGAATTTTGGACTTATTAAAAAGTAAATACATTAGGGTCAAATTTACATCAAAACAACACGCGTGAAATGGAGACTTGATGAGTTATCTAGCTACTCATGTCAGAAATGAATTTACCTGTTAATTGCCTCAGTTCTTCATTTCATTTTGTATGATTTAATGTGTCTGTTGAGTTCTGAAATGGTGTCCTGCAGGAAGTGACAAGAATTGGAAAAGTGTTGTCGCAAACAAGCAGAAGACAAAGTGTTGTCCTGTCTCGAGAGACCATAAAGGTCTACATTTAGGCAACCTGAGGGGTGGCTTCCAGAAGCAGAAAATCCATGGCCACAAGTAGTGCATGGTAGGGGGATGCAGACCAACGTCAGTCCTGGAGAGTGGGAAAGTAACTGTCCTCTTTACTAGGGCAAGTCTCTTTCCCTTTCTGGGATCTTCCTCCCTGAAATGGGAGACCAGCTATGTCTCAGTACTGGAGTGGCACATGGGAGCAAACATCACCTCTGTTGGATAACAGAGCTCAGACCACTTCTTCTTGCATCTCATGTAGGGCTCAGGACATGGGGCTAAGAGAAACCAACTTTTATTCTGGCTACAGCTGATTGGATGGGCAGACATACTGAAACCATGTCTACCTTTGGCACAAGGGACGTCAGATGACTCTGAGGTGCCAGGTGCAGTCTGTGTAGCCAAGGCGCTCAGTTGATTGGTGGAAATCTAGACAAATCAAATTGTCTTTTCTTCAAAGAGAATGTCAAGAAACCTGACAGGTCACTTGAGCTTGGTTCCACCCAAAGATGTTGAGTTGTATCTGAGTCGCCATGAAGTTGATGTATATCTCCGAACTGGGAGGCAAAGTTAATGAAGCAACTTCATATGGCACCCCATTTTCCCATGTAGCCTTGCAATAAATCCCCATCATCCAAGGTAGTCTGAGTACCTTTTCCTTGTCTGCTTAACTAGTTTGACCTAACCAGTACAATCTCATTTATCTAACAGTGTTATATTCTAATCCTACCGTGATGCCATATATTGCCAAGGAGACAGGATAGTGCAAGCGTTAGGTGAATGGGCTTGGGGTCAGATGCCCAGATTCAGTTTGAGCTCTGCCACTGTTAGGTAGGGTATGGCTTCAGTTTGCACAACACAGAGACAAAATAACAGCACCTTTAACAAGTAAAATGGAAGTTTACTTCACATTCTCATAACAATTTGGGTTTAAATTGTTCAGGGCTGGTAAGGCAACCCTGTAATTTGAGGAATCCAGACTCCTCATTATTTTGCTCCACCATTTTCAGGGAGTTGCTCTCATCCTTATGCTTTAAGATGGCTAACCACAACATCTATGCTCCAGCCAGAAAGGAGAGGGAAAGGAAAGGGCGTGGGGCACGGAAGGGAAATTGCTCACACTACTTCAGTTATTGGCCAGGACTTAGTCACATGGCAATACTCAGCTGCAAAGGAGTTTGGGAATTGTAGTCTGTATTCGTGTTCTATTGCTGTATAATAAATTATCACAACAAATTTAGGACTTCACGGTTTCTGTGGGTCGGGGGTGCTGACATGTGTTAGCAGAGTCCTTTGCTCAGGGTCTCATTGGGCTGAACTCAAAGTGTCAGCCAGGGCTGTGATCTCCACTGAGGCTGGGGGTGCTTTGCCAAGCTCACTGCTTCCTTGTGGTTATAGGACTGAGGTCCCACTTTCTGGCTGGATGTCAGCTAGGGTCCATTCTCAACTCCTAGAAGCTTCCTGCTATTCCCTACCATGTGGCCTGCTCTGCAACATGGCTTCTCCAAGATCAATAGGAGCATCTTTCTGACTTTGAATCCCTTGCTTTAGCAAACGCCCTGTTCCTTTAAAGCACTCATCAGATCAGGAAAGTCCCACTCAAGGTAAACTCTTTTTTCATTGACTCAAAGTCAGCTGATTTAGAACCTTAATTACATATGTAAAATCCCTTTGTTATTGTCACACAAGGTAACCTAATCAAGGGAGTCACTGTTCCATCATATTCACAGGTCCCACCTACACTCAAGAGGAGAGGATTATATAGGGCATGTCTGTGAGGGGGTGGACATCCTGGGGATTGTCCTAGAATTTTGATTACCACATCATCTTTATTTGGGTGGTCATATAGCCAGCCAATAGAAATCAATCCATCTCTGATTTCTACAGTTCTATGACTAGAGAAGAATGAGAAAAAAGATACTGGGATCTACATAGCAGTGTTCGCCATAGTAACTTACTAACTATGCTATCTTGGTAAGTTACTTAATTTCTGTGCTTCAGCTTCTCTTATAAAACAAGGATAATAAAAATACCTCGCTCCTTGGGTTGGTTGTTATAAGGCTTAAATTAGATTGCATGTGGAACAGGACCCAGCACATATTAAAGAACTCATTAATAGTTAGCAGTTCTTTTTCTTCTTGAGTCTTCTTCTTCTTCAAAACCAGGGATGAAACACAGAAATAAAACATGGAAAAAATTCAAGATCTTTCCAAAAATGTAGCCATATCTTTAATGACTAATGAGTACAAAAAGATCTTGTTGAAGTCTTTCCAGTTTTGAGCCTTTTTAGGCAGCTAGTAGGACAAAGAGAAACCTGCGAAATACTCCCAGCACCTCAAGCTCACCATTGCACAATAAATGACATCATGGAGCAGAGATGCACCTAGATTACATCACATCCTGTGAGGAGGAGCTGCTATGGGTAAACCTTGGCACTTGATATACATTCTTCCAGGGAAAGCAGAGTTGCATGATTTCTATGAACTTGAAAGTCAGTTGTGCCCAGTATGAATATGAAATATGTGTGTGTGTGCGTGTGCGTGTTGCGCATATGTATGTGGTGTGCTTGTATGTGAAATTAGCTGCATATTGATCAAACTTCCCTATCTGTTGAGGGATGGGAAGTTTTGGAGAGCCATCCGAGGAAACAAAACAATGAACTTATCATGTTGCTTGACTCAACATGCTCTGGGATTTAGAAACTAAATCTGAGCCATTAGTGTATGGCTTTACTTTTTTAATAGGAAAATGTTCCCCATAGGTCAGGCAATGTTCATGTTAGGGTTGTTTAACACTTTCATGTGCTTCTGAGATAACTAACATGGAGTGTTCCTTGCATAACACAAAATACAAACAATTATTTCAGACATTTCAGAAATGAAGTGCTACCAGCTTCATTGTGCTCCTCTGCTCTGGCGAGTAATGAAAGACATATTCTTAATGTGAAACAAAAGAGGATTGTGGATATTAAAAAAGCAGGCCAGCCAGCTAGAGTTAAACCATCGGGATAAGATTTTAACTTAAACCACATGTGAAGTGCAGCTGTTTCTGTTGAAGCTTTCATCAGACTCAAGTGGAAAGATTGGTGGGTTTTAATATGTGGTTTCCAGCCAAGCCAATAGGAATCTGGGGAAAATGTGTGTGAAATCAGGGCTCTGCCAGGGGGGTCCGGGGCTCTGGGCTGGCTTTTCTTTCTGTTAACACAAACAGGGTAACCCAATGCTGAGGGTAAGCCTGCTCCATCCAGAGGTTTAGCTGCAGGGCTCTGGAGTGACCAGCCGACTGTAGGGTTTTGGGATTCTTCATACTCCCTTTCAAGAGAAGTGCATGGGTCTCATGGAGTTAGGAACAGGGATGAAGGAGGAATCTTCTTGTATCTGTTCTCTGCTACTTCCTCTCAGAAACATCTAGAATTCATGCAGCCTCTAATAACTTAGAGTACCAAAGGGTACCAACTCTATGCAAGCTAAACTTGCTGAGCAAAGTGGTGATATGTACGATGAGGTGTAGATTTGTCATATGAACATGAGAACATTAGAAATTAATAAAAGAATATCAAAGACATGAGATGAGTACAAAGCTAAGGATTAATTGTATGCTATTTCTTTACAAGGACTGAATTAATTAACTGGCTTAAAGGTAGGCTTAGGATGCTGTCTGTTTTGTCCGGCCTACTCTTAAGGTCTCAGATTATTGCAGCGATCTGACATTATTACTTCTGGACTGACTCCTGGGTGACGTTGGCCTTCCACCATGTGCCTCCAGCATCACGACACTACTTTCTGCTCCAGAGGTAACAGAAATAACCTTTATGGGCCCACAAATTCAGGAGTTGAGGGAGGAAAATGAAAATATCCAAATTGTACTCAGTGATCTTTGTTGAAATACTACCAATTTATATGCACTGATTCATGTGTTCAACTAACATTTATTAGGCAGCTACAAGATTCAAGGGACTTTGCAAAGCGCTCTAGGGGATACAGAGATATGTAAGGAGGAAAGGATTTGACATTTATTGAGCACGTATTATGTACTAGGCATCATGTAGACCCTTTAATTACATTTTCTCATTTAATTCCCAAAACTTTGAAATTATAAGACCTGATCGTTGCTCTCTAGAGCCTTCAAGTCTGGGATTAACTAGTAGATAAAAGATAGATCCAAATGCCCATGAAATAAGGTAATTATAATCATATGCCAAAAGAGAGGTTTCAGTGGGAGCCGAGAGACTGGAGTGATTACTTGGGGAATGAAAGAAAGTTTATTGGAGGGGACCACATTGGAATTGAACATCGAAGGTTGGGTAGGAGAGGGAGGGAGGACAAGGGATGATCCAGGTGAAGAAGAGGATGAACTGGGGAGAGAAGAGGGGAAGTAATACCCATGAGTCATACACTACCCAGGGGTTAAGTGAAAATCACCTACCGTCAAATTTTCTCTTATTATTGCTTTTTGGGTCCAGCATAGGTGTGGTAGGTGTCTTGACTTTACAGTGTGGCATTGCTTGAAAAATGCATATCTTTAGACACTAGATACATATTGAGTGTGTTGAGATGCTTGAACCATCAGAGGCTGCTCAAATTAAGACCTGTTGAGGGGAGTGCTGTTTCTCCTTTCCAACCTTATACCCACGTGCAGAGTGGGGTGGCTGGCAAAGTGGCCAGGACTGTTTAACTTGTCAGCTCTCGTCTAGTTATGCTGGAGCTGGGCTGTTGAATCTCAGAGTTAACTTCACATGGGATTTGATTCTGAAGATTGAGAGGGACCACAACACAGAGTCAAGTCCAATTTAATTATGCCATAGGTGAGTTGAGTATGTGTGTGTGCGTGTAGTGATGGTGGTGGTAGTGGTCATGGAAAGTAAGGTCGGTAGGGCTAGGCAGGGTCAGAGACGCAGGGGCAGAAATTTGGATGGCATTTGGTGTAGGGTTTGGTGACAGTAAGGCATAAGAAAAGAGTATAGGTAAGCTTGTTCCAATAAGTTGGAGGTTTGGGGGCACCTGGGCAGCGCAGTCAGTTAAATGTCCGACTCTTGATTTCTGCTCAGGTCATGATCACAAGGTTGTGAGATCGAACCTCACGTTGGGCTCCACACTGCACATGGAACATGTTTAAGATTCTTTCTCTCCCTCTCTCTCTGCCCTTCCCCCCACTTGCTCTCTTTCTCTCTCTCTCTCAGAAAAAAAAAAAAAAGAAAAAAATAAGTTGGAGCTTTTGAATTGCAGCTGGAAAGCAGGGTTGTATTGTCTGAAAAATAGTCACCCAAATTCCACTTTGTCACATTGCTAGAACTTGAGTCTGAGTAGAAAGCAAGTGCCCTTTCTAATGCAGCCCCTGTTCCTGATGGGATGTTGACAGTCACCATGCTTGAGGTTAAATCAATCAGGCCCCTAGGCATGAGGCACTAGAGAGACAGTTCCTATCCTCAGGCAGTTTACAGGCCTATGATATGCTTCGACAAGGTGACCAGTAGTATATGGTGAGCCAGGCGTGCACAAGCCAAAGGAATAATCTGAGATGCTGTGATAGTTACCTAGGACTGATATAACAAAGTACCACACAGCGTGGCTTAAAACAACCGACATTTATTCTCCAACAGTTCAGCAGGCTGGAAGTCCAAAATCAAGGTGTCGGCATGGCCCTGCTTCTTCCCACTGAAGGCTCTAGGGAAGAATCCTTCCTTGCCTTTTCTAGCTTCTGGGAGCTGCCAGATCCTTGGCATTCCTTGGCTTGTGACAGTATAACTCCAGTCTCTGCCTCTGTCCTCACATGGCCTTCTTCCCTGTATCTCCCCTGTGTCTTCACATCTCTGCATAAAAGGACACCTGTCATTAGATGTAAGGCCCACCCTCATCCAGTAAGTTCTCATCTTAACTTGATTATTTCTGCAGAGTCCTTATTCCCAAATAAAGTCATATTCCCAGGTACCAAACATATCTTTTTGGGAGACGTGATTCAACCTATAACAGATATCAGTGTGTGAGCTGGCTGGAGGAAGGAGAGAAAAAACTATGGATTGGGGCAGTCAGGGATCACATCTTGGTTGTGGTGGGACTTGAACACTTTCTCAAGGATGTATGGCATTTGGATGGAGTAGTGGGGGGAGACAGGAAAGAATGATGTGACTGGAGTCACGGAGGTTGGCATGTGTGAAGTATATCAGAGGACGGTGAGGACACCAGCTGGCAGAAACAGAGGTGTTCCTTGGACAGGGGTGGAGATTGAGGCTGGAGACAGAAACTGGGGCCAAATTGTGGAGCTGCCCAAGCATCAGTAGAAGAACTGTCAGCTGGGGGGCACCTGGGTGGCACAGTTGGTCAGGCGGCTGGCTTGGTTTTGACTTAAGTCGTGGCGTCGGGTTATGGGATCGAGCCCTGCATTGGGTTTTGTGCTCAGCGCAGAGTCTGCTTGGGACTCTCTCTCCCTCTGCCCCCACCCCCCGACTCTCTCTTTGTCTTTCTTTCTCAAAAACAGGTAGATAAATCTTTAAAAAAAAGAAGAACTATTAGCTGGGCTTGGACTGTATTTCCCATATTCTGGAAAACTCTGCCCAACAGCCCCAAATACATTCACAAGACAGAGGCAGGCATGTAAGGAGGGATCTTATGTCCAATTCTGCTTCTGTAGTGTATCCCATTTGAGAAAAGCTTATGGTACACCCAGTGAAGTAGCCCGAAGAAGATCAGCCATCTCTGGCAAGGGCCCATGAACTTAAGTCAGTAAGTCATCAGCAAGGTGGAGCAGCAAGCAAAAGGCCGGTTCCTGACCCTTCTTTCTGGGCTGCCGCTTTCCCATCTGTAAAGCAATGGCACGGGCTGTGATGCATTACAGTTCCTTGACTCTTTATAGCACAGTGGCCTAACTTATATCTGAACAGCTGTAAACCAGGTTCATCTATAAATTCTGCTTTCTTTGGTATGGCATCTCCATAAAGTGGACACAGCAGAGGCCTTTTTACCCTATTTGTTTGTTGAGGAGGTAGACTCAGAGCAAGTTCATTGACTTTTGGAGACACTCAGCTGGTTCATGGCAGAACCAGAACTTGAACACCGGTCTTCGGGTTCCTCGTTTAGTGTTTTCTGTTCTACGTAAACACTTCCTGTAGAGTCAGAATCTCTTTGTTCATTCATTTATCCATCCAGTCATCAAGAAGCATGTAGGTATTGAGGGTCCCCTGCATGCCAGGCACTTTGCTAGTTCCTGGAGATAGGTGGATAATTTTAGGACGGTTCCTGCCCTCAGGACGTTCATGATCTGCTGGCCCGGCTTGAGGTTTTTCATAATGGTGGGGCAGAGACTAGCACCCAGGTCGTGTGTCCTCCTTCCACCAAGCCATGCTCACCGTGAGATCAGGGGTCTACTGAACAAGGCTCTGAGGCCAACCTTTTTTTTTTCTTCTGTTTATAAACACAAGGCTTGCTACGGCAGGCACATCTGACTTCTTGTATAGTTTAGTCAGTATTTATTATCAGCAACACTTAATGTTAAATAGAAGATTATCAAAAGGGAAGCTCTGAAACGGAGTCAGCTACACTCCTGAAATAGTAGCTACTGCAAGAGAGAGACACAGAGAGAGACAGAGAGAGAGAGAGCCTATCAGGTTTATATTTGCATGGCATGTCTCACCTGACAAAAACCCTTTCATGTGTGACTGCCCCTTTGCCAGGTGTCAGATCTGAGGCAACACCTACTTTAGTGTCAGGCAGACCTTAGACCCTGCGGCCTCCAGGTGAGTGACCTTCACAATTGCTCTGCCCGGCTCAGCCTCTTTTGCTCATCTGCAAAATAGGGAGGGTGGTAATGGTACCACTTCATGGGGTTTTTGTGTGTGAAGATGTGTAGGAGGTGCCTGGGGCTCAGGAGGACCACAGGAAATGGGCGCTCCTTCCCCCACATCTCAGGGAAGTAGCCCAGCTCCCTTTGCTGGTATGTTCTTCTTTGCTTGTATTTTAGACTCTCTGCTGGCCTTTGGGGGAAGACATGGTTTTCCCGAGTCCCATCTCTTCCAAGATTTTTACATGGTCGCCTGTACAGTCATCGGTAAGACAGATCAGCGAGCTGTAATGAGGGAGACCTCAAATGGATTCTTCTATTTTTAGTTACTTTTAATTTGGGCAAGTTAGTGTCTGAATGCGTACAGTGATATGCCTAAGCGCACAGTCGCTGATCCTGTGACTCCCAGATCCTGAGTCCTCCTATTAAGCAACCAATCCAAGATACAGGCCTTGGAAGTGGGGACATCCTCAGTGCTTTTGAGAAAGGAGGTTGCTGGGGACTTGGACTTAGGTGCTACCTTTTCTCAAACATCAGCCTGGGGGCGTGCAATGAAACACATGGCTTTATTTTACAGCTAATATTTTAACTTAACTATGTTCTGTTCAGCTTGTCAGAATTTCAGGCTGATAATGAATAAGGATGGTCGCTCACACGTTGGTCCCATCTACCAGTGATAAAAGTGAGGCAGACATATGTGGAAACCCTGGGAGCATTTAGATAGATTCTGTAGAATATGAGTCTCCCCCAAATTGCCTAGCTGGGGTTGGAGAGTTTTGAGCATAAAAATAAAATGTAGGGTGATGAACAGTTAAAGTCTAAGAAATTGTAAGCAATATAAGCAAGGAATTATTCATTCGTACCAATCCTGGCATAGTGTCCAGTGTCTGCTCACCATCTCATAGATCTCTTCAGGGGAAAAAAGAACAACAACTAGAATTTGCATAGGGACACAGGCATTCTTTCCTTCGTTGGAGCCAATGGAGCTGTTGGAAACACTCTATAAATCTCATCTCCAGTACCGTGACCTTCGGCCCTGTGGGGACAGCACTCACTTTATGTTCATCCTGCAAACCACGGTAGATGAGACTTGCAGCAAAACCCAAGGGCTCCAGCATCCGGCATCTTTGCCAGGTGAACAAAGGAAAAGATGCTGCCGGTTTTCCCAGCCAGAAATCAAGCTCCCATTCCGGCCGCCAGAGAACAGCTCTAAATGAGGCCACCATGCTCTGAAGGGGGAACGATGATGTGCCTTCCTTCCCACGCTTGCTACTCTCAGTATTCAAGAGGGAGGCCCATAGTAGCATCTGTTTGTCTGCCCTGTTCAGATGCTTTATCTATGACACAAACTGGGGGCAGAAGGAGGCTGAGTTTGGTAGAGGGAGCCTCACATTTTATTGGCTATAAGGGGGAGAGCTTTTGATTTTATTTTTCTGTTTAATGCAAGAGGTGCCTTGAGAAATGCTTATGTTAATTTGAAACAGGAGTAAAACAGTGCCAGGCCCTGGTGTGGCAAGGCCCGATTTGTCTGACTACTGAGGGCACCTGATTCTCAATCCGTGCCAGGGCTTAGACGCCCTGCAACTGGCTCCCTGGGTGACAGGAGCCAGGCCGATGCAGGACCCGCATGCCTTGCTCCCCCGCCCGGCAGCATCTGAGATGGAATCTGGGACCAGAGGTATGAAGGGCGATGTTGCAAAGAGATTTGTAGCAGAAACAACAGTTGCCTTGTCACCGGATGAGGAGCGGTGTTGGAGGAGCTCCGAGGGGGCTGTGTTTAAAATTCTGAGCTGCAGTACACACTCCTGGGCGCGGCTCCATCCCCGTGTTCATGACATCTCCGCAGCGGTTGCTGTGGGGCTCCTTCTTGTCTCAGAACCCTTGACATGCTCGCGGTCACCTGGCGCTCATTTTGGCACTGCGTGATTTTCAGCTATTGCCTGCGAGTTTTATTGTTTCCTCAGTGAGCCTGCAGATTCCTTGAGGGCCCCTTGGAAGGTTCTTGCTCGTCCCTGACATTAAGCAGATCCAGACAGGAGAAGTAGGTCCGAGCCCCCGTTCCCTCGCCTCTCTCTTCCACAGCTCTCGATCCTGGCCCTTGGCAAATGACTGCATTCTCGAGGCGAAGGGGACACCACTGGAGAGTGGTCCAAGGCAGAGAGGGGTTAGCACATCTTTTCTGCACATCAGGCCCTCTAGCAGGAGGGTGGAATGGCTCAAACAGGAAAGCTTTGTGCCTCTGACTTGGCAAGGACCTAACCGGGTTCCCTGGAGACAGTGTGCCAGCAGCGGCTGCCCATGTGTCCCAATGGGTGTCTTAACAAGGCTGCCAGCTCTCCTCCTGCCTGCCAGGGGTCACCTGTCTGCCTGCCAGGAGACACCATTGTCAGGGGAGACCCAGGCTATAGTATTAGCAGCAAACCTGCTCTGGGACCTCATGCTTGACCTCGTGGCTTATCTGAGCAAATCGAATAATAGCTCCTCCCCTCCAAGCTTCTCGTGGTTGATAAGAGGGTCAGGAGAGAGGAAAGTGCGTGGGACGGATGGTGTATTGCACCTATGGGAGGTAGTATCCCATGATGGTTAGCGCACTGCATGCACAGGGTCTGGTCAGTCAGGAATCCTGATTCTACCATCTGATGACTGCATGACCCCAGCAAGCGATGATAATCTCTGGGCCTCAGTTTTCTGACCCATTGAAAGAGCTTAATAGTGGTGCCTTCCTCGTCGGGTTGTGTGGGAAGGAAGCGATGCATGTCCAGAAGTGCTTGAAGTGCTGTAAGCATGCAAATGTTAGTCCTTCCCAAGGAAGGTGCTGGGGACCTGGGGTGGATCTTTAGCTCCTCTTCCTTGGGTTGCTGTATAGCACATGCCACATTTTTTTCAAAAGCCACCTGACTACTTCACTCTTCCCTTGCTAAGCTCTAACTCCCTCTAGGGGAGAAACCATGTCTTAATCATCTTCGTGTCCTGGGAATGGTGTCTGGTATAAAGAAGATGCTTGGGGCGGATATCTATAGTGAGAGTCTGCAGATAGAGCTTTGGCAGAAGGGAAGCCATGTTTGTATCCTCGTTAGTGAGAACACGGACTCTGGAGCCAGACTGCCCCACTCTGTTCCCTGCTGACACGGTCTGTGTGACCTCGAGCCAGTGACTCAGCTGCTTTTCCCCTCAACATCCTTCTCTGTAAACATGGGGAAAGAGTGGAATCTAACACATGCAGACACTGAGGATTACATGAGGTGATATACATAAAGCCCTCAGTGCGTAGCCTCGGCTTGTTGTAAGCTCTCAATACATGTTAGTGATTATTATGGCTACTATGACAAGTGCTGTGCTGAGTATAATGTCTTTTAACTCATCTAATTCTTATGACAGCCCCAGTGGTAGTTATTGTTACCCTGCTTCCCAGATGAAGAAGCCAAGGGGGAGTGGAATAAAGCTGCCCACCCAGTGTGGGGCTGAGCCCAGATCCAGGGCCACATCTGCTGGGTTGGGGGCACTGGTTCCCCCACTGCTCTCAGCGGTGAGGGGCCAAGCTTGCAGGTTCTAGTGTCTGCTCCTGGTGGGGGTGCAGAGCAGGGCTGGCTACAGATCCATCCCCATGCTGGTTTGTCCAGGCTGTGTCTGTGCCAGCTCACTGGTGAGTAGCCGCTGTGAGGCAGGACAGAAGCCAACACGAGTGAGGACAGGTGGACAGAACTCAGGACTCACTTCTTCTCAGTGTCCAGCTCTCAGGCCCTGTCCTGGCCTCTGAGGAGCCTCAGTTAGGTTTCCAGAAGCCTTCACTGGGAATTGTGCTAGTCTACGATGATGATGATGTGGTCTGCACACCTGCAAATCATTTGAGTGAAGGTTTTCCCAGTGTTTTCCTAGGTGTAGGAAGCAGGCTCACTTCCCTGCAATTTGCATGGTTAACAAAACAAAAAAAGCATCAGATTCAAAACCAAACTCAGGCCCTGTGCCAGCTGTTTTTCAGGTTGGCCTTCATCACTATCACTGTCCTGGTTCTTGAGAACCATTGGCTCTTTCCGCGTTCTAGAAGCTTCTAGAACATCATAGGGTACAGTTTTGGCAGATGTGGTATATCTGGGATAGCCTCCAATTTGATTGTCTTCTTCCCTTAATCCTGTTATCTGTCATGATTTCTAATTTAATGTTTTGGGGGAGAATAAGGGTACCAGAGAACAATGAGTTTGCATAAAAGCAATATTAGGAGATCTATCTCTGAGGTCACCTGATAGTTGCTTTCTCTCAAATAGATAAAAGCAACAATTTTCCTTGCTTAGTTTCCTATTTCTGATGTTTGGTGGGAGTATGTAGAAAGAATAGATTTTAGAGTCAGTAAGATTTGGGTTTGAATCCCTCCTCTCCCACTTAAGGCTACTGAATCTTGGACAAGTTCTTTGTGGTCTGAGCCTACCTATGTCATCCTGAGATGGGTATGGCAGGGCCATCGTCATGTGGTTGCAGTAAGGATCAACCCCTTCAGAGACATGCAATAAATATGAGTTTCCCTGCCTTTAATGTTTGAGCAAAGTGAATCCAGACTTCCTTCATAGCTCTTATAAACTTACCAACATATCATTACCATTTTTCAGAATGGAGCCTTCACTTTCTATGGGGTTTCTAATAGCGAGCCTCTGTAAGAGAAGGAAGGGACTTTTCATGACAAAGGAGGGCTGTAGGACATCATCAGTAGCCCTTAAGCTTTCTGGGTGCTCATTGTGCTAAGGAGAATAATAGATTGCTTATGTATTATTATTAGTCTTACTTTTCTGCTGATTCAGACAGAAGAGTAATAAAATACCATCCGGTACTTATTAGGTGCTAAAAACTATTCACTCCTTTGATCCTTACAAGGACCCTCTGAAGGAGGTATTATTATCTTCATTTTACAGATAAGGCTAATTAGGCTCAGAGAAGTTAAGTAATTTTGCCCAAGGTGACCCAGCGCTTAAATGGTGAAGCCAGGATTTGAATCCTGGTGGATTTATTTCTTATATCAGGAGTGTTTCCTTTGGGTTTTTCCATTGTTTCAATTCTTGTGATATCAACTTCTACTTTCATCTGTGGATAGAAAAGTGTTAACAGTGGAGGGTTGAATACCCAGTGATTAGAAAAAAAATTAAAGCAAAGGAACGGAAACCCACCAACCCCCCCTGCCCCCCAAGAAAAGTAGCACAAGGTGGATGTACCTGGAATGGGTCTCAGCTGTGGCAGGAGGAGAAGGGAGAACAAAGTTGGAGGATCAAAGACTGTTTTCTGTGGCTGCCCATGGAGTTTCATCCTAAGTATTACAAAGAAATAAGGGCTCTTCTGAGTTCTTAGGACTTTGGCTTTGTGGGAGATAACTTTGAATTCTCTCTTTGTCATTCATCTTGGAGACCAGCTCAGACTTGGTTGAGTTCCTTCAGTTACTGATACAGAAAAATGGAAACAAATTGGCTCCCTGTTCAATCGTTGGATAATAAGCACCCAAAAAGCATGTTCCCAAGTCACAGCAACAGTACCATGTGAACGTAAATGGGGACTTTGTATCTGGAGCTTCTTTGTAAATGAATAAGCAAATATAAAGGCTTATTATTACAAGCATAGTGGGCGTTAGAGGTTGGAGTGTTGGAGGTTTTAAATCGAAGGGGAGCTGTTTGTGTTCTCTGTTAGAAAGAAATATTAGGTAACTGGGTAGAAATCATTTTAAGTAAGCAATGTTTAGAGGCGTTGCTCCAGATTGGAAGTTGTGCACCTATGAGACCACTCTGAGTAGGTGTGATGCTTGGGAAAGACACGAGGGCCTGAATTATCGGAGGAATGTAGGAAAGAGAGGGTAGAAAAGCACCTGAGCATCGTGTTAAAATAAAAACACAGTGAGGAAGCATGGGGCAAGATCAAGGAGAAGAGAGCTCTTGGCAGAGACTGCTTCTGTAATTCATCCCAGACCCCTTAATTCCTGACCACGACCCTGGGGAGGAGATTATCACCTTCCCCAGCCAGCACAATTGGCTGGTATGGAGGTTGTTAACTTGAGAAAATCACTAGAGATAGTACTGGACAACTTCAAAAGTCCACTGTCTTTTTCAATGAGCTTGTTGTAAAGGGGCTTAAACAGAATCCTAATAACAGCTAAAGATCTCGCCGCAGGTGGCTGTCCAATTCCAATCAAAATAATTTCCCCCCAGTCTTCGTGGATAAAGGAGGGCAGAATTAAAAAGGGAACCGAGAGTGATTTTTGGCACGGGCACCAAGTCTGTTGTGGAGTAAGACTATTGGTGTTGGCAGTGCACAGTTAGGTTTTTCCCCAGCAACAAATTTCCCTCTCCCCTCGATGGCTTGGAAGGCCTGCACGCAAATGCCTTTGTGTCAGTTGTCCACAGCTGCACACACCATGGGGTATTTGCTTTGGTCAACAGCATAGTGGAGAGAGGGCAGGTTGCTGGTTTTTGAAAAATCAGAATTATTATACACACACACAGATTGCTCCCTTTTCTGGAAGTTTCCATGCTGACTTGAAAATATTCTATTTGAGGATTACAGACTTGACGTCATCAGGGTTTCTTTCTTTGTGGTAGTTTACGTTTAACTAGTGTTCTCTCAGAGTTTCTAAACTGTTCCTTGATCATGAATATTAGTCGAATAAAGGTTTCACTCATCAAGTCAAGATCGCCAAATGCCAGGTTAAGCAAAATTTGACAAGTATCTTTACCGCAGGACTTTCCAGAGCCTTGAATGTACAAACTTGTTTTGAACCACCTAGAAAGGGGTCCATTTTTTTTACCCCCCAATTATCTGACCCTTTGTTTCACTGATGCATCCTGGGAAATACTGCTTTCTTTAAATGGGCAGGAATGGCTCCCCTAAGAAGAAGGTTGAACAGGCATTTCCCTAGCTGTCCCTGGGAGAGGAGGCCTGAGTCAGGTGTCATACACAGCACACGTGGCACATAGCCTGGGGTGTGTGTGTGTCTGTGTGCGCGTGTGCACCCATCTGGGCTGGTAGTTGGAAAGGGAAAGGTAGAGTCCAGCCAGCTTTGCCCTCTCCCCTCAGAGACATCCAGGCTTACGGATTTCCTCAAGAGCTCTTTCTTCCTAGGCCTCAAGTGTCAAAGCCTAGTCCTAGGTGGAACTGTTGTAAACATTATTCCCAAGTGGCTCAGTATTTATAGCCTGTCATTGACATAAGCAGATCTCCGCAGCTGAAAATAGTGACATCGAGTCATTTGGGCCAATTTGTGAATTTTCCTCAGGGACGTGTGTTCAGGGAAGTAATTTTATGGCAAGAAGAAAGTCGCTGGAAATGGTTGTTTTCCTGAGCAGTTCTGTCCTCTTAAAGAAAGAGGACTTTTTGGATGGCTTTCGTCCGTGCACCCCTAGTACCATCGGGTGAACCGTCCTCCCTGACTTTGCAAATTCTTGTGGGGTTGATCATGTTGCCTGTCTTCTTTCACTGTTGTCTAAAAGGGTTGGAACTCTGGAGGTTTCGGGGTGTGTGAAGGCTTCCCCATTTTCCCTGTAAGTCATCTTTGGGCTCACTGGACTATGAGGGGAGAGCTACCCCGCAAGGCCTCTCTCCGTTCCTCCCAGACCGCACGAGCAAACCCAGAGAAAGATCAAACATGGCACAGCCAGGCAGATACACATCTTGAAAAACAGTCTGGAAATAGCTTCCAGAGGTTTCTTCTAAGCCCTGGCCATGCCAAGTGGATTCTCTTTTAGTCATTTAGTAATTAAAGAAGGAAACCTACTCCCAAGAACTGAAGCCAGCAGCTCTATCAGGGCAAAGGACCTTGGGAAGGGACCAGGGCTGTTGATGAATCTTCCAGTATCTCTTGAGTCTGTGAAATCCCTTTTGTCTGTCTTGTGCATGTGACCATCACGTTCAAACCGGGTCTGTTGGTTATTTATTTCTTTAAGATGTTAGGCCTGTTTGGAAATTAAACACTTTCTTGGGTTTCATCTCCTTGGACCAATGGCAAACCTGCTGGGGTGATTCTAAGAGGACACATTGATAAAAGCCTTAATGGGGCAGCGCAACAGGAGAAAGCCAAAATGAATTAGCTTGCTGTGACATGGCTAACATCATTGCATTTATATATGTTTCATTAAGTGGGGGCTTGACAGCTTTATGAAGAAACAGTGGGGTTTGCAATGCAGGAAGGCCCTGTCACCCTGCCAGTGCTGATGGCGGCCTGTGCCATGTGCCCTCTTTAATAGAATAATATTTGCGCAGTGAAAATGTCATTTTAAATGACTGGTTTGATAATCCCTTAAGCTTTTAAATGATCTGCAAAGTCTGGAAACTCTACCCCAGTGTTTAAAATTGACGGGAACATTAATGAACGCAAACATTAAAGGATGGTCCCTAGCTTTGTTTCCTGAGCCCCACGTTGCTTACTGGGGTTTCTTTGCTTTTGTCTCGTGCGCCCTTCCTGCCACATGAGTGTGTGGAGTGTGTTCGAGGAGCAGCTGTAGGAGGCCTTCGCTGCAGGATGCTTTCGGGAGGGCGAGCTCAGCCTGCAGTGGGACCTGGAGTTACCAGAGTCAGCTGCTAGCACCAAGTTCCGTCATGTAGAGTAGACAAGGCCCCCCCTCTGGGAGAGAGCTTGCAGGAAGGGTCCCCTCTGGGCAGAGCAATTAGCAAAAGGCTTGCTTCTCTCCAGCTGGTGCGTCCTGAGCCAGGGTCTTAGCTCACTGAGCGGTAAGTAGGAGGGATTTAAGCCCCTTACAGCCTCCTCAGGGCATGTCCTGCACAACCAGATGCAGCATCCCTGGGGAGGTCTACCTTGTTCTGTTCAAAACCCCTTTGGGGCAGGATAAAAGCCTCTTTCCCCAGACAAATATCCTGTGCTCTAAAGATTCTGGGAGGGGCTTTTGAGGGGGGGAGAGGCGGGGAAGCCCCACTCACTCACTCCTCTCTTCAATGACTGGACTAGGATAGGAAGGCTGACGTAGTAGAGATTGGCTTTTTTTTTTTTTTAAAGATTTTATTTATTTATTTGACAGAGACAGCCAGCGAGAGAGGGAACACAAGCAGGGGGAGTGGAAGAGGGAAAGCAGGGGGAGTGGAAGAGGGAGAGCAGGCTCCTAACGGAGGAGCCTGATGTGGGGCTCGATCCCAGAATGCTGGGATCACGCCCTGAGCCGAAGGCAGACGCTTAACGACTGCGCCACCCAGGCGCCCCAGATTGGCTTCTTAAGGACTGAGCATTATGATGTGAGGCTTGGCAAACTACAGCTTGGGGGCGAAATCTGGCCCGTTGCCTGTTTTTATAAATAAAGTTTTATTAGAACATAGTCATGCCCATTTATTTATTGTCTATGATGGCTTTTCTACTACAGTGGCAGAGTTGAATAATCATGATGGAGGCTGAATGTTTCACAAAGGTTAAAGTATTTGCCATCTGACCAGTTAGAGAAAAGTCTGTGGACCCCTGCCCTTGAACGCTGGGCAAAATGAGGTAGAATCCCTGGCCCGAATTCTGGCTCTGTCAATTCCTGGTGTGTCAATTCCTTCAATTCCTTAATATCTCTGGTCAAATCCTTCTTCTGGCAGCTAGGTGGCTTGACAGAAGCAGTTGGTGGCAGACTGGACCCTCCCTGGCTGGCCTCAAGGTGGCCTGAGCACAGTGGGGGGAGCTGGGCGTATGCATGTGGGCAGGTGGGGTGTAGAGACACCCATCAGGGAGGTTCATGACAGCAGGCATCAGGTCAGGGTCCTAGGTTAGTCCTAGATACACCGGGGGCAGGACAGGGTTATGATGTAAAAGCACTGGTTTTTAGATTCAGATACACTGGGGTTCAAATCTCAACTTCACTTTGGTGCTTGGGCAAGATCCTGAACCTCTCTGAACGTCAATCTTCTCAGAGACTTGTGAGAGTTAAACGAAGTTATATACGTTTCCCTGTTCTGAATGCTCTGGGACTCCCTCTGACTGCATCTTGGATCCTACTTAATTCAGTTGCTGGCACTAATAGAAATTCAGCAAAATTTCAGTCAACAAAAATTGGGCCATGGACTCTCTACATACAGTACGTTTTTACACAGGAAATTAAGAAGGGCGAAAACATTCATTTGATTGATCCTCAACGTTTTGGTCTTTCTGCTCATAAGATGTGGCACCTCTGGCACGGTCCTTAACTTCTTGGTGTCTCAGTAAGGATAAGATAGCCCAATTTAGTGCAGCTCCGGTACCCAGTAAACACCCACTAGCTTCAGCCCATCTTGTGGTTATTTCAAGATCCCAAGGCATGCTCGCTTGTGGTTAGAAGATGCTGCCGAGCAGTGGTTGTGGGATCCCTGCACAATAATGGCCCTTAAAGTGCTTTACAAACTAATTCAGGATGAATGCTCATGTCCTGGTTGGGAGTGCTGTCCTTGGTTGCCAGTGGTCTCTCTGGTTGGGAGTGGTCTTCTTCACTGGGAGTGCTCTCCTTGGTTGGGAGTGGTCTTCCTGGTTGGGAGAGAAAGACTCCAGGCAGACTTGATCCATGTTTTTCAACTCTAATGGGTTCTGGACACTTCTTTTTAACCCTTGTTGCCCAACACACTCTCCACAGTAACCATTCTAGGCTTCATCACTTGTATCTTAAAGTTGTCTTTGATGCTCTGTTCTCTGCTCCAAGTACTAGCCTCTCATCAGGACTCTGGATTCTTCCTTCACCATGGTGCTCAGGTCCAGCTACTCCTCACTGTTCCCATCCACCCCAGCTTGCCTCAGTCTCCACACCTCCCATCTGGCTTGCTGCAAAGCTTGAGGCCAGCAGTTTTCAACCCTGACCCCACAGTCACCTGGCGAGGCTTTAAAAAGAAAATACAATCCTAATGCCCTAAGCCCCAAGATTTGGATTCAGCTAGTCAGGGATGGGACCCCAGACATCTGTGTTTTAAAATCTCCCCAGATGATTCCAATTTGCAGTCCAGGTTAAGAACCTCTGTTAGAGGCTTTCCTGCATTCAGCTGCAAAATCAGGAGCCCAACAGCTTTTATAACTTCATTCCTCACCTGCAGAGAGGAGCCAGTGCAGTGGGATCAGACGCTTGAACTCCAGCTCCAATGCCTTCCCCACCATTAACAACCAACCGACAAACAACAGTTTCCTTCTATGATCACATGTTGCATTTGAGCACTTACCTTGTATCCTTCACTGGATGGGAAGCTTCTTGGGAAAGGATCAACAGCTTGTTTAACTTTGTACCTCCCACAATATTTAGCAGGGCTTCTCACATAGTAAATATTCAATATGTAATCACCGGGTTGATTTATAGTTGTGTGCCCCACAGGGTCTAGAACAGTTCTGAGAGCATAGTAAACACTCAATAAATATTTCTTGATTGATGGATTGATGTATCTACTCAAAACCTACAGAAGAAAGGGAGGACACAGAAATAATTCCTAGTCCTAGAGGAATAAGTAGGTAAAGTAGGGTAAGTGCTGCAGGTAAGTAATTTAACTCCGAGCGCCTTTGCTTCTGGTGTGGGGTACATACAAGAGCCCATGGAAACACACACACACACACACACACACACACACACACACACACCAGTTCTTGGAAATGCAGGAACTGCTCATCTACTTAGATAATCTTATCACTGTCAATCAGTGAGACCCGAAATGTTAAATGAGAACAATGTCAGGTTTACCTTAGTCATGCTCAACATAAGATAATTTCACATAACAGTACTTTGAAAACCACCACCCACGTGCAAGTTAACACAAACGGGTTGTACTGGGTCGAGGGAGGGTGCCTGGCTCCTAGTCTCAGGGCTGCCCATCACCTGTCAGGCAGCCTTGGTGATGTCCCTTAACCTCCCCTACCCTTGCTTTCCTCTTCTGAAAAATCAGGCTTTGGATTAAATCAGCAATTCCTCCTTCCTGAAGTACATTCAAAGAACATTGGTTTCTCAGAATATGAAAGATAGTAATAGGTGTTCAAAACAAAGCAACCAACGAACAGAAGTTTTGAGGAACAGAGAAAAGTTGTTTGGGAATTTCTGATCAATAACTCAGGACTTCTTAGACGCTCTTTGTTTGTTTGTTTACTGTGACCTTCCAAGAGGATGGGGACAGGTTTCCCCAGACCATTTGGCTCTGAAACATTCTTTTTTTGTCCCATGGGATATTTACTAATGATCTGAGGAATTTGCCAGCTGGTCCTCAGTGGTGGTGGCTGAGTGTGCCTGGTGTTTTGCCAGGACGACCATTCCATAGGTTGCCTTCAGGCCCTGATTCCCTGTGAAGAAGATCTCCTTGCCGGTGGTACTTGTATTTTGGTTTTCCTGGCATCGAAGTCTTACCTACGGTTCACGAACTCGCTTCTTTCTGGAGCACTTCCCACCTCGCTCCAGCCCATGGTGATATCCCTGGGCTTTGAGTCCATTAAGGCAACAGAGTAAAAAGTGGAAGCCCTTTGCTGTCGCAGAGTAGGGTCTGAATCCTCATTCCATCAGTTGTGTGGGCATCTGGCCAAGTAATGTTGCCTTTCTAAGTCTTATTGTGCTGATCTGAAAACTGTGGAAAATACCCTGTGAACATTCGTGGTCATCCTGCCCAGCATCCATTTGTCTTTCTTGTAGTAAAGCATTAAATGGAATTTCCCTCTGGAGTTCACACCAGCCACACACTCAGCCCAGCGGTGGGTCAGTGTCCAGAGCCAAGGCAGTCAGGACATCACGTTTCCCTGGCCACAACAATGGGCATGTGGCCCAATCAAGATCAGTGGACACAAGCAAAATTTTGCTGATATTTCTAGAAGAAAGGCTCTTGCTCTTTTCTGCTGGATTTGGAGTTTAGGGAAGATAAGTTCTGAGTATATTGCAGCCATCTTACAACTGTGAAGGGGCAGTTTTTCTGAGAACAGAATCAGCGAAGTGGAATATAGACTTAATGGTTGAAATCTCAGCAGCCATTTGGGCCACGAGGTGACTTTGGGGACAAAAACTGTAGAAGATGCCTAGGTCCCTACTGTCATAAAGTACCATTCCAGTTTTGGACTATGTCTTACCATTTTGAAAGTGAGAAATAAACTTCTATTACATTTAGCCACTGTTATTTATAACTGAAAATTATGTCCTTAATCCTAACCCATTGTTTGAGTCCAGTTTTCAGTTTTCTTTGCTTGTTGGTTTGTTTTTAAACAGAAGGAGTCCTATCCTCCATGGCAGGATTATGTTATGGGCTGAACTGTACCCCCACCCCCACAACAATTCCTAGTTTAAATCCTAATCCCAGTACGTTGGACTATAACCGTATTTGGTGACAAGGGCTTTAAAGAGGTAATTAAGTTAAATTGAGGTCTTTAGAGTGGACCCTAATCCAGTATGACTGCTGTCCCCATTGGAACAGGAAATCTAGACACAGATATGAGTGAGCACAGAAGAAACAGGGGAGAAGATGGTCACCTATGAGCCAAGGAGAGAAGCCGCAGAATAAAACCAACTTGGCCGGGGCGCCTGGGTGGCGCAGTCGTTGGGCGTCTGCCTTCGGCTCAGGGCGTGATCCCGGAATTCCGGGATCAAGCCCCACGTCAGGCTCCTCTCCTGGGAGCCTGCTTCTTCCTCTCCCACTCCCCCTGCTTGTGTTCCCTCTCTCGCTGGCTGTCTCTCTCTGTCAAATAAATAAATAAAATCTTTAAAAAAAAAAAAAAACCAACTCGGCCAACATCTTGCTCTTGAACTTCTAGCCTCCAGAGCTGCGAGGAAATACATTTTTGTTGCTTAAGCCACCGGTCCTTGGTACTTTCTTATGGCAGCCCCGCAAATTAATAAGATAAACTGAAGTAATCATGTATATAGAGCATCCAGCACAGTGTTTGTGCCCAGGAGGCCCTCAACACATGTTACATCCTTTTCCCCATGTACTAACTCATACTGTCAGGAAACCTTCTAGGATGCGGTGTGCTCCATTTTCCTAACTAGATCCTTGAAGGCTCCACAGCACCTGACTCAGGACTATTAGGCACACTGGAACACTCAATACATGCTTATTGATTAATTAGGATTCCCTAGGCCATGCTAGGCAGGCAGAGATGGATTAAGTTGTTTAATAAAGTCTGTCCTAATGCACCAAAATCCTCTGGCAGCCTTCTGCTTTAAAGGGAGCAAAGAAGGAGAAGGCGCATTTTACAGCCGGTTGAAATAGACTGGAAGAAGCTGTCAGGGGAAGTCGTCCTGGAGATGAAATTGACAGAGTGATGGCCAGGCAGCCCTTTGCCATTAGTTTTAAGCTACCAGTTATGTCTGTTTTAATCTGGAGGATGCTTTGCTAATGAAGTGAGTGAGTGTGTGAATCTCAATAATGCAAAGTTAATGTTGTTAGCATTTGCGGCCATCAGTGCTCCACTTTCGTCCAACAGGGAGCGTTTTCTCTTTCTCTCTCTCTCTCTTTTTTTTAATCCTTCCTCCGAGCTGTAATAGGATGGAAATATTCTTGCTCGCTGTTATTTTTTGAGAACTGTAAGTGAATGTTGGCCCTTCTGCCCCTTAAATCCATAGCAACAAACCTATTCCTTTTAAAACCTAATTTCAAAACGGTGGCTAGACCTAGAAATCTATCCTTTTAAGCTCAAATGTGGCATGGCAGAGGTTATATCTTCACTCCTGTAATTTTCCTCTGGGGAGCAACTAGACCTTCGCTAACAAAGTATTGGTTAAATTTCACCCACTGGGAAAAAGAAAACTGACAAAAATGTGTCACGTTGCCCGGGTACAGGGCTGCAGAGTATTTTTGTGCCAGTAGCTGGTAAAGATAGGAAGATGTTCCTTGATCCTTTGCCTTTCCACAAGTAAAGGGCTGGATAATGTATTTATCTGTATAATTAAGTAAATGGAAAAAACAAAAACAAAAATTAACAAAACCCATGTTTGAGCTCTCTGAAGCTTTTCTTGAGATAAGATGAAGGAGGAAAGGTGAGATGGAATTATTCAGATAATTGCCTAATTCTCTTGTCCACTGGGTGCAGGGGGATGGTTTCAACCCCTGAGGCCTACCCTTTCCATGGGGTTGGCTCCTTTCACACTATTATCAGAATAAGTTTTTTTTGAGAGTATCACCTGTAAAACCATGCAGTTGTTTCCAGTGGGTGCCATGGAGGGTCCGTTAGATGAATAAGTCCTTGGTACATTATAAGAATAGTCTTGCATCATTGGGACTACGGGCTGACCTGATACTTCTTACTTTTTTAATATCCTTGCATCTGATTCTGCCAAAAGAGAGATATTTTTTAAAAAATGTTGATTATTAAGCATCTCATTGTTTGGTGGCTGAGTGATTTTTCCTTACCAATTAGCATCAGATGACATGAGATGTAAAGGCCTTGTTTCAAGATACAGTTTTGGAAGAAGTTCACCATTATTTTTGTATTTCAATCTTGGAATAAAGTGGGAAGGATCTCACAGTTAAATATTAGTTTTCAAATGTTGGGCTTACTTTTTTTTTTGTCTAAAGTTTACAAAGAATCTGCATACAGATGTGTGTGTGTGGGTGTGTATGTGTCTAAAAAGAGAAGAGGAAAAGTCCTTTTTTTTTTTTTAAAGATTTTTTATTTATTTATTTGACAGAGACAGCCAGTGAGAGAGGGGGAGCACAAGGAGGGGGAGTGGGAGAGGAAGAAGCAGGCTCTTAGTGGAGGAGCCTGATGTGGGGCTCGAACCCAGAACGCTGGGATCACGCCCTGAGCCGAAGGCAGATACTTAACCACTGCGCTACCCAGGCGCCCCGAAAAGTCCATTTTTGACTCTTAGAGATACCTGCAAGGCTGTTAGTTTACCTGTGGTCAGCAAACCCTGATGGCCAGAGAGAAGGAAAGATTCCCGTCTTTTCTCCCTGTATATACAGGGCATCCTTGGGGCTGATGTGCAGGTGTGCTGCGTTGCCAACTGTCAGCCAGGGTCTGTTCAGGTGCCTTCTCCAGGAAGCCTTCCCCTCTCTCCCCAGCATCACCCAGTGGCTGAAAGTCAGATTGGACAGTGGGGGTGGTGAAGGGGTTAGGGTGATGGAGGGTCTCTTCCAAGGGAGATGACAACCATTTAGCATACTGAGTGGGCAAGTATGTGTTATAGAAGTGGGCCAAAGGTGACCCCGTAGATTGGCCCTTAGGTTGTTTATTTCTTCACTGCAGACTGAGAGCCAACAGCTCAAAAACCTACTTGTACCAAACTCAAATTTTTTATATTCAATTATTTAAAAAATCACCCTGGGTGGCTCAGTCGGTTAAGCGACTGACTCTTGATTTCAGCTCAGGTTGTGATCTCGGGGTGGTGGGATTGAACCCCGCGTCGGGGTACTCACCCCCCCCCCCCAACTCCCCGCCCTGCTCAGTGTAGAGTCTGGTTGGGATTTTCTCTGTCCCTCTCGCTCTGCCCCTCCCCCTGCTCATGCGTGTGCCCTCTCTCTCAAAATGAATAAATAAAATCTTTTAAAAAAGTCCAAACAAGCGTAATTTTAGCCATTTAGGGTCATTGATAAAGTAGAGCCTTGTGGTTATAAGACCCAAGCTGTGAGGGCCCTCTGGAGAGAGACTCCCTGCCATCCTGCTGACCCTAGACACAAGGGAGACATATAAGCTCGTCTCTGGTTGCCTCTCTCCCAGAGTTCCCTTGCCCACCTCCCCATCTGGACAGCAGCCTCCTTTGGACAGTCTCCTGCTGTGAGGCTCATGCAGCCCTGCCCAAGTGCTTCCCCACACAGTTTGTTGTGTGTACTGCCGCTCACGGTCATACGTTTGTACCCTCTGCAGTATGTTAGGTTCAAGGCCCTGTAGCACTTGGCTGCCAGTCCATACTTCGTCTCCGGACCAAAGGGCCGCCAACAGAAGGCACCCATCTGCACGTTTTATTTTTTTCAACTCTTCTCGAATTGAAAGAATGCTCAGCCTTGCAAAGCTTGTCCATTCTGAACCACCCCCAGAAATAAATGATCTCACCTGCTAAGAGGCCACTTTGCCTGGAAATGCTGGTATTGCTTAAATAGAATGGAAAGGACATAGATGCTTATTTTATTGGTCTATAAACCGTAGTTATATTTCAGCCTTTGTATGATGTATTCAGTAATGAAATGTAAAAGAAAAAGAGTCAAGGTTTTTTTTTTTTTTTTTTTTTTTTTTTTTTGTAGCAGAAGACACAAGGGAGAGAGTGGGATTTGTGGTGAAGAAAAAAATGAGAAGTAGAAATGAAATGAGTGCCTGATTGTTTCGTGGCTTTTGCCGGTCTTTGTTCTATAATGACATGACCAGCTTTTTGAGAGTGTGGAAAAATGTCTTTGTGTCCTGGTAAAATTTGGATTCATATTTGTTCTCAATGAATATTGCTGATGAATGAGAAGCTAGGGAAGAGGAAGATGACTGGGGAGAGAAGAGATAGAAGGAAATAGGACAAGGGCTTAGATAGGAAGAGAGAAAACTACAAAAGGAAGCTGACCCATGTAACCTTAGGCAAGTCTTTGAGCTTCAACTTCCTAACGTGTGGAACGCGGTTAAGAGGCAGTCTGCCTGGCGTGGGAAGTCCCATGGAAACGGAAGGCCTTTACTGGAGCGGCGGTACCTTTGTGTATTTTACCTTCTCCTCTGCCGAAAAACCATGAAGGGAGCCTTCAGAAGAGTGGGTGGTACCTGGGCACCTGGAGTCACTTGGAAAGTCTCAGAGGGTTAAGAGGAAGGTCCCTGCAACCCGCTTTAGAAGACAGAAGAGCAGCTTCTTTGTTTGGGGGGTGATGCCATCGAGTTATATTGTTTATATTTTTATGGTTCAGAAGGCAAAATCCAGACCTCCGAGCATGAATCCTAGGGGAGGAAAGGGCCCTGGGACTCTGTGTAACCAGATCCTGGCCCCCACTTTCACCTGCTTTCTGGGCCCAAGCAGTAGCCAGATGTGGCCATATTAGCGAAACAAAGCACTGAGCGCTATATCTTGGGGCCCGACGTGGGTGCCGCTTCAGAGGATCTGAGCACTGAGACACTAGGTGATGCTCCTAGGAAGATCTCTGGTCACCTGCATAGGAATCTCCATCTTGGAGGCATGTTCTCAGCCCGCTGGGATTATCAAAGGGTAAGAGGAGTCTCAGAAGAGAATCAGACTCCTTGCTAGTAAGGCATGTGAAGATTTGAGACAACGGCTTTCCCCTTGATGTATGCGGAGCAGTTCTGACCAGTTATAGTATGATTAAACATGCTGCATGCTTCCCACGGATGATGAACCAAATATGTATTCCAGGGCAAGACAAGAACAACCATAAAAAGACTTAGGAAGATGCCAAGGTTATTGATTGGAACTGTCAATTCTAAATTATGTGGCATTGCTTGGGCTTTTTCCCTGGTGGGATCACATTAGAGACTATCACTTTCATACTGATTTCTACAGCACGTGGGCAAAACCAGAGGGTTGAAAAAGCCTTTATAGCTGCAAATCGTGGATGGAACCCCTTGAAACTGGTTTCAAAAAGTCAGAAAAAAATATGAAACTTAAAAGCTTCTCACAACTGTTTTAGATTTCAGTGCCCCCTAGGATTGATAGCCCGTTTTTTTGGCCCATTGGAAAAGCAGGCAGTTTCTGGAAGGTTGTGGGGACTCTTCCACGATAATTATGTCACCTTGGCCTGAATGGGGAGTTCAGTCTCCTTATAGAGACCTTCTTTAGAAGTCTGCAATTAATCAGGTAACCCTTTACCCCAGACACCAACATACATTGTTTCTTTTTCTAAGTCCCTTCTCTAAAAAAAAAAAAAAATAGTAATCTCTTCAAATATTGTCTAATATTGGTATGAGAAACCTGGACTATTTTTTGAAAAATTTAAACAAGATTTTGCCCCCTAAACCCTTAATACAGAAAACTGAAAAAAGTGGTAAAAAGTAGAAAGAATCAAAAAGTCTTCCATTGGCCCATTATTCTGAGACTATCAAGCTACATTTTGGCATGTGCGCGCACACACACACACACACACATATGTACACGCATACACAATATATCTAGTTGTTAAATTGTGGACATAATTGAGATCATATGGAACTGAACAAATGAATACTTTTGGGCTTTTTGGCTTAATATTTGACATAAGCATTTCCCCATATTACCAAAACTCTTTATAAACATTTTAAATAAGTGAATAACATTTCCTTTTGAATGCACCATAATTTGCTTATCCAATCTCCCAATCTAAAGCATTTCAGTTGTTTCCAACTTCTTTGTTATTATAAATAGTACTGCATTTAGCATCTTTGTGCCTGATTCTGTTTTTCCTGTTCTTAGCCTGAATGGCTCGGCTGAAATGAATATTTTTTGAGCTCCTCATGTGGCCTGCCAAAACACTTTTCAAAAAGATTATACCACTTACAGTCCACCAGAAGTGAGCTCCCTTTTCACTCTACCTCATCAGCACCGGCTAATCTTATTTTTAAGAAAATGACTAATTTAAGAGCTAAAAAGCTGCATCTTATTACTTGAAATGTTGCCTGTTTTTCTTTGCTTGCTTGCCATTCTATTTTTGCGTGTGACTTTTCCACGCACTTTGTCCACTTTTCCGTTGATCTATTTACCAAAGCCCTTTATATATACATATAACATCATATATATATATGATATTTATAATTTTTGTGTGGTATTTACTGTAAATATTTTGTTTTTTGTCCTGTTTATTTTTAAATGCATTGCATGGTGCACTGGGTGTCATATGCAACTAATGAATCATCGAACTTTACATAAAAAACCAGGGGTGTACTGTATGGTGAATAACATAATATAAATGTATTATTATAAAAAAATAAATAAATGCATAAATTATAGATTTTCTGATTGTTTCCTTTTTAAAACTTCCTTTTAGACATTTAGAGATTAGATACTACTCACTTATATGTTCTTAAAGTTCTGTTTTAATTATTGTAACTTCTTATATTTACCTTTTAAAACTCTCTAGAATTTTCTTGGAAATATTTCTGGGATTTTTGTAAAAAAAGATTTTATTTATTATTAATTAATTAATTAATTTGAGAGCGAGAGAGAGAGCATGCATGCAGGCAGAAGGGCAGAGGGGGAGGGAGAGGGAGAGAATCTCAAGCAGACTCCTTGCTGAGTGTGGACCCCATTGCGGGGCTCGATCTCATGATCCTGAGATCATGATCAGAGCCAAAACCAAGCATCAGATGCTTAACTGAGAGCCACCCAGGTGCCCCCTGAGATGTTTTTAAATGGACTTTTCTTCCCAAACGGCTGATTGTCACAGCTTTATGGGCTGAAATGATCTTCGTTTTCCTACTGATTTGTGATGACTCTATTATTAAGGGCTGCAAATTTACATATATTAGTGTTGGGCTCAAGGCTAAGTACGTATTAATTGTTTTAAAATATGGCAGAGCTAGTCCACTCTCATTACTTTTGTTTTTAAGAAATGTTCTTGATTTATCTCAGATATTTATCCTGAAAGATGAGCTTTAGAATTATTTTGCCAAGGTTAAACAAAAGTCTTGTTGGAATTTTCATCAATATTATTACAGAAATCAAGACCAACCAAATGAGAACAACAAAGGGTAGCTATTTAGAGTTTTCTGTAGCAGGGGAATTAGCCACCATCACTTGTGTTTTGGCAGAGACTCAAAGGCAGACAGAGGAGTGGGAAATCTTTATAGTGGAGAGAAGGGAGGGTCTCAGGTATGCCCTGATGGGAGTCTGTTGGCATAGAGAGGCTGGAGGTAGGTGGACTAGAAGGGGGATATCTTATGTGATTGGTTAGGGGTACATATTTGGCTTTTTCTGGTTGGTCCTAAGTTGTTAGTGGGGAAATTAGGTGACAGTGACAAAAATTAGGGAAGCTGTTGGTCATATGAATCAAGTCTTGGTCATTTTGGGCTAATAGTTACGGAAGTTATTGTTTAACTTCCTGGATTGTTACTAGAGTTAATAGACTCTAGGAGAGACTCCCTACAAGTCTGACTTCATGGGCTGTTTATTTTAGATAAGGGACGGGTTTCCTGGACCAGTAGCTGCAGTTGTGGGTCCGAGTTCTGCTTTTACACAATGCTTGGCCCTTGTCCCTTCGTATATTCAGTCTCTCATATTAAAACTATCAATTAACTCAAGAATTGGTAACCTGATACCATTCAGTATTCTCATCCAACAAGTAACTCCTGATTTTTACCTTTACTCAGGAGAATTTTGAGTTTACTTCTTACATTCATGTTGCTTTTAAAAGTCATTTCTAGACTGTTTAGCTTTTGAAGCTTTTGTGCATGGGCTATTTTATTGTTCTGTATTAATTTTTTTTTTTTTTAATTTTAAGTAATCTCTACTCCCAACGTGGGGCTTAAACTCATGACCTCAAGATCAAGAGTCGCCTGTTCTACGGACTGAGCCAGCCAGGTGCCCCTATTGTTCTATATTTTTAATCACTGATAAATGGTACAAAGTAAAGCTAATTGCTTCTTAAAATACTTTTCTGGTGTTCAGATAATTTGCAAAACATGAATTTTCTAGGCACACAAGTATCTCCTCCTACTGAAAATACTAATGCCTCTCACTTTTGTTTCAGATTTTTTTTTTTTAAAGATTTTATTTATTTATTCGACAGAGATAGAGACAGCCAGCGAGAGAGGGAACACAAGCAGGGGGAGTGGGAGAGGAAGAAGCAGGCTCACAGAAGAGGAGCCTGATGTGGGGCTCGATCCCACAACGCCGGGATCATGCCCTGAGCCGAAGGCAGACGCTTAACTGCTGTGCCACCCAGGCGCCCCTGTTTCAGATTTTATTGTATCAGGAAGAGTTTCCATACGGTGTTAATTGAAGCAGCTATGGTGGGAATTCTTATTTTGGTCTCAATTTTAAATGAGGATGGCTTTAGGGACTGTATTTCACTATTTAGTGGGATGACGGTAAAGATTTGAGGGTGATCCTCATCATATTCAGGAGAAAGGAAACTCGAAGTACCCTATTTTTAGTTTTAAGTAATTTTTGGATTTAATATTAAATTTTATGGAATATCTTTTCAGCCCTCTTTCAGTAAGATAATATGCTTTAAAATTTACTACCCTATCTGAGCTACTGTATCACTAAATTCTGTCTGTCTGTTACTAGATTTTTAACACTTATATTACTAAACTCAAACTTGGCTTTGGAAAATTATGATTTTTATGTTTATCAGCACCTTCGTTAAAACTTTAATATCTATGCATAGGGGCTATCGCCTATTGTGTTGACCATCCCTAGGCTTGGTAATTCACAAGAAGGATACACAAGACTCAACATGTAGATAGTCGTACTCATGTGATAATTTAGTACAGTCAAAGAATGTGGAAAATCAGTGAGGGGAAAACCAGGCACAAGCTTCCAGGAGTCCTCTTCTGGTGGAGTCACACTAGAGGCACGTAATTCCCCTAGCAACGAATGTCACAGCTCATGTGAAATGCTGTCTACCAGGGAAGCAGCTCATTACAGACTCAGTGTCCAGGGTTTTTACTGGACGCTGATCACACAGGCAGCCTGTGCTAGGCAGATACCAAAATTTCAGGCTGCCAGAGGGAAAGCTGGTGTTCAGCATAAAACATACCGTTTGCACAAACAGTTGAGGTGCAGTGAGCCACTCTTATCAATTAGGGGCATTGGAACCCTCCTGAATCCCAAGTTCCCAGATGCCAGCCAAAGGCCAGTTTTGTAAGTAGATCTTGCTAAGATTAGCAGTCAGGCTTGTTAACTCTTCTTTGTACACCTGTGTTTGTGTGTATGTGTATGTGTGTGCATGTGCCATTTGGCCGCGTTTGGTATCACGGTAAAGATAACTTTATGAAATAGAGTGGGCAGAGTCCTTTTTCTGGTGTGTGTGTGTGTGTGTGTGTGTGTGTGTGTGTGTGTGTGTAATGGGACAGTTTACACAGAAGGAGAATTTTCTGCTCTTTGAGGATTTATAAGAACTTACCTATAAAATCACATGGCTTCAGAATTTTTATGGGGGAGGGTAATTAAAAATGAACTTACTTCTTCTTGAGTCAATTTGTTGTTCTTTACCTACCCCCACCCTGCCAAAAGTTTTCCATGTCATTGAGATTTGCTAATCTATTTATACAACCGGGTGAATTTTTCACTTGTAATTTTAAAATCTTCTGCGTATTCATTAATCTATCATCTTTCATTCCCAAATGTATTTATTTATGATTTTACTTTCTGTTTTTATTGATTAGCTTATCCAGGGATTTGTTTGTTTTATTGGATTTTGAAAGAACCAGTTCTTGCTATCATCTATCAATTTTGTTTTTCTGTTTTTTTTAAATTCATTTATGTATTTATTTATCTTCATTATCTTCTTTCCTTGCTTGAGATATAGTTTGTCATTTTTTTCTTTAGTTTCTTGAGTTGAAAAAACTTCATTATCTTATTTTTTAAAAAAATAATACCAAATGCTCAAGGCTACATATTATAAAAAGTACAGCTTCAGCATGTCCTGTAAATGTAGATGTATATCATTATCTGCTGTGATGCGCTTTGTTTTTACCTTGACCTTATTATTTAGGATAGGCACTTTTCTTTTTTAATTCCCAAGGATTTAGAAAGGTTTCTTTTTGGTTTTATTTAAATATTCTGTATTAACTTTTCATTTTATTGCATTGTATTCAGAGAATGTGGCTGCATTACCCAGAAGCAGAGCCTGAGACAAGAACTTGAGTACAAGTAGATTATTTGGGAGGTGATGAACGTATTGGTAGAGGAGTAAAAAAATGAATCAGAGAGGGGAAGACAGCAATATTTAGTAAAAATAGATCCCTATAGCACTTTTTATTTATTTTTATTTATTTATTTATTTCCCCCTTTTAAAATTGGGGAGTAATGTATATGTGATAAAAACCATTGATCTTAAGTATACAGTTTGATGAATTTTTCTAAATATATACATCCATGTAACTTGTGCCCCTATTAAGGTATAAAGCATTCTGTCACCCCAGAAAACCCTGTTCAGTCAACTCCCCCTCCTCCATAGGCAAGCATTGTTCTGACTCTATCTCCATAAACTAGTTTTACTCATTCTATAACTTTATCTAAAAGGAATCCTACAGGTATACGCTTTTGTGTCCAAGCTCTTTCCCTCAGTATAACATCAGTGAGATTTTGCACATATCAGTAGTTTCTTTTGTTGCTGAGTCGTATTCCACTGTGTGAATACACTGCAGTTTGTTTACCCATCCTTCTGCTGCTGGCCAGTTGACTTATTTCCTGGAGAATATATGAGTAAAGCTACTGTGAACATGCTTGTACATTTTTTTTGGACATATGTCTTTTTCGTCTTGGGAAAATATCTAGGGATGGAACTGCTGGGTCATAGGACAGAGATATGTTTCACTTTATAAGAAACTGCCAAAGAGCTTTCCAAAATGGCTGTACTATATTCCACTCCTACCAGCAATGTGTGAAAGTTCTAGTTGCTCCACATTCTTGCCAACGTTTGACGGTGTTAGTGTTTTTATTTCTGGCTATTTGAGTGCATGTGAAATGATATCTCATTGTGGTTTTTAATTTGTATTTTCATGATGACTTATGAAATGGAACACTGTTCATGTGCTAATTGGCCTTTTTATATCTTCCTTCGTAGACTATTCATTCAAGTCTTGGGTTATATACCTTTTTATTATTAAGTTGTAATAGTTCATTATATATTCCACATGCAAAATAGCTTTGGAATTGCCAGAAATCTTGTTAAAATACATATTCCTGGGCTGCACCTCAGAGCTCCCATACAAGCTTCTTGGTCAGGGTGGGCTCTAGGAATTGGCATTTATGCCAGCGCTCCTGATGATTCTGATGCACAGTCAGATTAAGAAACCACTGGAATGGAAGAGACTCCAGATTGGGCATTGAATGACCCAGGGATGACCCCAGTGCATTCACTAACTCAGCACTTCCCTCTGGTTCCCAGTGTCGCCATCTGTGCAATGAGGGAGTCTACTAGTTGATAGCTGAAGCGCCTTCTGGATTTGAGGTACTTCGTATTATCAGCTGCACTATGATTCTCCAACTTGGCAAGCTGAGGGCTGGTTGGCACGTATGGCTCCAGCCAAGCCACACATACTTCCCCAAACATGTCTGACAATCAAGTTGAGGCAAGAGAACTGAAAACAGACACTGCAGCTCCAGCATGGGCACAATCTTCGAAGGACTCAGTGAAACAGCCGTTGGCTGGAAGCTGTTGAGTAGCAGCTGGTTGAGTCTATGAGCTTCTTGCAGCTGTTTGTGATACGTCAAATGAATTTTTGTTTTTATGTGTTAATGTACTCTGAGCTGTTTTACAGTGTGTTTGACATTTTACAGTATAGTAAAGCGTGTACATGCCTAATTAAAACAGATGTGCATTTGATAAAATAATTACGGGATATACTGAAGAAAAATGGCTAATTATGTATAAGGCATAAACACCTAAACATGCGCTATAAATATATAGTAATTATACATTTGAAAAGTACTGGAAAGTAGGTATAATTGGCTAGATTCTCTTTTTGTGCGCAGACTTAGAGTCATTCCTTAGATTTTCCTGGCTTTGGGATCCACTGGCATTAGAAGTTTCTGCTTAATTTTTTATGAACCTCCCCCCGCCACCCCCATCTCATCCTTCTTTCCTCCTAGAATAAAGTTGAGGAGAATTCTCTCTACTGGAGTTAATAAAACAAAATTGACAGTTAACTTGTATTACCATGTGCTAGGCACCATGCTTGACACTTACAATATATTATCTCATGTAATCTTCACACTGGTTTCATGAGATAGCTGCTATTGTTCTTTCCCTTATACTGTTGGGGAAATTGAGACTCAGAGGTTAACAACTTGCTGAAGATTCTGAGTGTGGAAAGGCAAGATCCAAGATTCAAGCTGAGGTCTGAGGACAGAGACCACTTTCTTTAACCATGACCCCCACACTGCCTCTGTAAGAGTGTCTTTCCATCCAGCCACTTCTGTGCTCCCAGATGGGGAATATGGCTGGTATGGGGAACTCATTTCAAATGCCTGTGCTACCACTTTATACTATTTCAGAATATCCCAGACCAGACTTCTTCAAGAGCAAGTCTTTATGCCTTCTTTCTCTAGGTGCATGGAGTGAAGTTGATATGTGAGTAAAACTTCTCTGGGATCCTCATGGACCCTGGGGGTTACTGACACATGGGGGCCAGGCTCTGGGATGCTGTCAGATGGGTGAATGTTTTGGTGTTAGGCTTTGAGAGGCAGGCTGGATACTCATGCCTGCTGCAGGTGGTAGGGTAAAGAGTGTTTGCAAGTAATGTAAATGTATGCAGAAAATATTGAGAAGTCCTTTAAATACCAAACAAAGATTGGTTTTCTCAAGGTTATGTCAAATGGACTTGGCCTTTCTGTAGACAATCCAGCTTGCCTGGAGTACAGAGAATATCAAAACAGTCAGTCTGGCCTACTAGTGGGAAGGCAGCTGTAATCTGTTTTCTGATATTTTGGAGACATGGGTTATCCTGATTCTCTATGACCAAATGCGATCTATGAGAATACTGAGAGTAATTTATGTAGTGATGATTCAGGAAGTGCTTGGGGTCACAACAGGAGTATTAAATTTCAGTGAGTATAGAATGTATGGCTAAGGGCATGGGCTCTTTCACCTAGTTGCTGTGTGACCTCTAGCCAGTGGCTAAAACATGTTTCAGTTTCTTCATCTCTAACATGGGGATAATAAGAGTATCTGCCTCTAGTCTCCTTGTAAGGTTTAAATGAAATAATCTGTGAAAGGCATTCAGCACATTGCCTAGCAACAGTAAGCATACAACAAACTTACGTCATTGTCGTCATCATCATCATCATCATTGTTGGTTTGGTAACTCGTAGTTCTTTATCTTAAAAGATAAAGGGAGGAGGGTGCATTAAATTGATTTTAGATTACCAGATTATAATCTTGAGTAAATTATACCTATCCTCTCTTGACCCTAGTGTTTTCATCTGTAAAAGTAGTTGGATTAAAGAACCTTTTGGGTCACTCTGGCTCTAAGAATCTATGACTTAGGATTACACATTCCATGACCTTCTGCATTCTTACCTCATTTCTAAGCTGTGGGAACCATGTGCATTTAGAAAGAGCCAAGTAGAGGGAAGGACTCCTATATGATGCAACAGTAAATGTCGCCGACGGCTGCAATGGAGCAGTCTTACTGGAAATGCCCTTTTCTGAGCTGTTTTTCTTTCTCTCCTTTAAATTATTTCTCCTTCATGGTCACACTTGGGGGAGAGTGGAGGTGGGCGACCCCAGAAATCTTTTCTCCTGGCTCTGAGGTGAGCAAACCCTGGCCACTCAGGAGAAGGCTTGAGCTGTGTGAGCCCCTGGAGTCTGGAAGGTTTTGCTGTTTTCATTAGAGGTCCCAGCAGCAAGTATTTATTGCCAGCAAATTGGTGTAAGAGCTGCTCTCAAGGGGCATGCTCTTGGCCCCGTTCTAGTGGTGGAGGGGGGAGGCGAGGGGGAAGGCAGCCCTTGGCACCTATGGGCTGGAGAATTCTAAGGCACTCCCTCACCCCTAGAGTGCCCCAGGTTGTGGATCTTCCAGGATTCTGCATCTGAGTCTCTCTAGGGTGGCATGAGCCTCGGTGCATGGAGGTACAGTGGAGAGGAGTTTGTCCCCTTTCCACATCCTATACCCACAGGTGGATTTATAAGGGAGTAACAGTGCTTTGGACCTACTTAAAAAAATATTGGAAAAACGTCATTAATGACATGGTTTAAATAATTACCAGGTATGGTGAATTTTTTTAAAAAGGTGGTATTAATGCCTCTACTTAAGATGGTGCTAGGAACTGCTGCAGTGCTGTTTTCAGATCCCCTCATTCCTTCTGCTGCTCATTGCACTGTGAAGTGGCTTCAGGCAGACTGGGCCTTTCATTCATCACAGGGTCCATCTACAGAAGTGGATTGGACTGCTTTTCTTCTGCTGCTGACTGCAGAAATGAAGGGAGCAAAGGTTGGCTCACATTTGGTGTGGGGGCTGGGGTCTTGGAATATATTGGGGGTGACTCTGGGGGCAACTATTCAGAGTTAAATGATCTTGGGGCTGGATATAGAGATGGATGATAGCAAAGGACTTCCGTGAGAAAATCGAGGAGGGGGCAAGCCATAACTGTGTTTATCAATCATTCTGAGTTTTGCAACTGATTAGATAACTTCAGTTTCCACAAAAGGACTGATTGACGGATGTCAAGTAACACATCTTTGGGGAATCAATCCTAGTTGGAGTAATTAACACATAAGTGTGTGAAATACCACGATGTTCTCATTTGATACTCAATCTGTTTCTTGGCCAAATCTCAGGCATTTAAATTTATATTTGGATTTAAAGTGGCATATCTTACATTGGAAAATATGCTTGTCAAAGAAATAAGTCAAGTATTGAGTATTTATGAAAATGGAGTAGTCTCCATATCCTAAAGATGGGAACAAAAATCTAGTTGGATGCAGATATAATTACTGTCCATCATGGTTTATAAAAGAGGATGGATCTATCTGGTGTCCCTGTTAGAAAGGCTCATTCATTTCATCATGGCCAAATGTCTGTACCTGCAAGGTCAAAATGTGGGCTGGCCAACTCAACTCCTGATCTCCAACCAGATACTAGTACAGCTTAAATTTGCAGAAGGAAGGACAATGCAAATGAACCAGAATCTCAGCTGTAAATAGATTTTTGCCTCATGTCTTTTATCTTTTGTTCCCCCTTTCTGATGAGAAAAATTAAGTTATTATATAAATTACTTCTGAAGAGACTTTCTGCTTTTGAAAAAAAGTCCAATTTATTGAGCTTGATTCTTCAACTTCAAGGCTGGAGAGCAGATGTCTGAGGATACAATTGGAACAAAGATCGAAACTTGGGAGGAGAGACTCCCAGGGTTGATGCCAGTTTCTAGTAGAGAATTTGGAAGAATTATACAGATATGTTCCCTAAGACTTTTTTTAAAAGACTGTTAGTGATGGAGAGGATAATTGTGTAGACTGATTTTATTCTTTTTCTAAGTAAAGGGGTGACATTTTTTGATGTCCCAAATATGAGTAATTTACTGTACTTTAAGTAGATGGAAAGTTACATCTCATGTGAAGAAGAAAAAAACAAACCTTGACAAATGATTAAGAGTTGAACACATTTTCTACCAAAACAACGTTCTCTTTCTCTAAAAAAATATATCCCTGGTGGGTGTTTTGAATCCCACCTAAAAAGAATAAGATGAAGAGAAAATTGAATGCTGCAAGAGACGAACGACATGTGTGGTGTAGTTTAACATTTGGTTCTTTTGAGAGGCAAATTTAGTGTTCTGAAGCCTTTGGATCTCATATGGCCATCTGATAGCTAGTGATATACTGTGTGGGGGTGTCTGTTAGAAAAGAAACTGCTGTATCATTTCCAGATCTTTCCATTTGTAAGATGATTGTTTTTCTTATTTTTTTCCTCCCTCCCCTAAGGAAGAAACAGCAGACAATTAATTTGGCCTTTAGCTATTCAGCTTTAGCTTTGAAAGATTTTTCTAAAGCGTGGGTCTTTTTGAGGTATGTTCTCTTTTCTAGGTGTGGTCTTATCTTGAGCCAGTCATTCTAGAATCTGCATGCCTCTGGATTTATGACTCTGGACTATGTCCAGGGAGAAAATATTTGATCCTTCTGATTCTGTTGTTAGGAATATACTGTACAAAACCTAGTGATCAGGATTGATCTGTCAAACACATGAACAGGTGCTCAATGATATTAGCCACTAAAGAAATACAAATTAAAACCTCACAGTGATATACTACTATATACTCACCAGAGTGGCAGAAATTTAAAAAACTATATTGAGTATGGATAAGGATGTGGAACACTGGAATTCTTATACACTGGGGATGCCTCTGTGTGTGTGTGTGTGTGTGTGTGTGTGTGTGTGTGTGAGAATGCCTCTTTGGAAGAAAGTTTGGCAATTTATTATAAAGTCAAATATACCCTTAGTGTATGACCTGGCAATTCCACTCCTAAAAATTTAGCCAGGAGAATAGAAAACATGTCCATACAATGACTTATGCTTGCAGATCCATTGCTCCTTTATTCATACTGCTGCAAACTGAAAACAACCCAAATGCCCATCAATTGTGGTACGTCCATACAATGGGATATTCCTGAAAAATAAAAATGGAAGGAGTACTGACACAACAACACGGATAAAAAGCGCATTATGATAAGTGAAAGATACCAGATAGAAAAGACTACCTACTATATGATTCAATTTATATGCGGTTCTAGAAAAGATAAAACAGTAGATAGTGGTTTCCTGGGGGCCAGGGAGTAGGGTGATAGAATTGACTGCAAGGAGCAGGAAAAAACTTTTGGATGATGGCAACTTTCTTGATCGTAATTGTAGTGGTGGTTACAATAATTGTAAACATTTGCTAGAACTCATTTAATTTTACTCTTAAAATTGGTGAATTTTACTATATGTAAATTACAGCCCCATAAAGCTGATTTAATTTTAAAAAATGGCTCAATGTGCCACTTTGTTAGGTGTAATGGAGTGAAGGCTGGATCCTTGTTAGAAAAGAAGCAGCTTGTGGTCTTATTGAGGGAAAAAGACTTTTCCTCACGTTCCATTAGAAAACAAGACCATTTCTTAAAACATAACTTCATGCATTCATAAATTCATTTATCCAAAACATATATTGAGACATTACTAAAGCCAAGTGCTAATCAAAACATAAAATGATTGCTGAAGATATTAATTGGTGTTCAAAAAATATCGAATTGAATTGGAAGTTTGGGTGTTCATGGAAATAATATGCAAGAATCTATAAAGTAGATCCTTCTTGAATTCAATGGGTGTTTTGGGCTCAAATCACTGAGTTTTGGGTATTTGTGATAATGTGAGAGCCCTGGCACTGACTGAACCCTTGATTCAAGTTTGAGTCTTGAGTCAGAGAAATGGAATCCCCCCTTCCCCCCAGTTGCATTTCCCTCTCTGGCCTTCAGAGGCTGTGGGCCTTCCCTGCAGGAGAGCTGCTCTGATCTGTGAGAGGATGAGGTGGAGGTATTTTCACTCTGCATATATTCTTAGAACTTTATGGTTGGTTTTCAATGTGATTATATAATCTCCATGCAAATGCCATCTGCCATGTTTGGCACTTATGATAAAATATTTGAGATATTTTATTCATTTTGCTTGAAAAACAGATTTTGAGAAATCAGATCTTTCCCTTCCTGAGAACACAACTCTATAGAGGCTGTTATGAGTTCTTTTGTGCATGACTCTGCTCTATTTTTATCTGTGGCTGGAGCTATAAACTTGGTTTAAAATTTTTGTTGAAGCTTTTGTTTGCCATTTTGAAACCATACATTTTAAAATCAACTTTAAGGTTTGTCTGCTTTTTTGTTTTCTATTTGGTATGAATTTATACTGTTCTTTTCAAAGGCAGTTTGCACTTTTAGAAGGATGCAAGGAAGACTAACTTCCAGATTTGGGTGATCAAACATCCCTAAAAAGGACCACACCCTGTTATTATCTGGGTCAGGTAAAGAACAGCCTGGTTTTCTTGAATACAGTGGGTCTCTGATTCATAAAAACTCAACTTAAATATATATATATATATATATATATACACATACATACATATATAAATAAATAATTGTTCCAGTTAGTTAAGTAACTGCTGCCTATCTCTACCTGTGTCCTACTTTCTCTCTTCCATTTCTGGATTCTCCTAAAGAAGAAAAACAATGAACAATCACAATAAGCCTTAACTATTCTGGAGAACCCATGGGTTCACAAGTAGAGGAAAAAATAAACAAGCTTAACATGGTAGGGAACGGCATCCAGGAAAGCTACCAGGCCACAGTGACCCCTCCATGTGGTGGATTCTTTAAATAAAAACTTTGATTTCTTCAGCATTTTCCGGAAACTTTTACTTTATCCCTCCCCCACAACTTAATCTACTTTTAACAATCACGATGATTATGAATTTTAATGACAAACAGGGGTTTTATTTAAAACTTTCAAATAACTTTGGGAGGGTTGAGAGGTTGTTAGCCAATCAGATATTACTGTAAAAATAATTTAGTTACTTTGCCTTTTACCTACTTCCTACCCTTTGCTAATGGGAATCTTTTTTTTTTAAATTTCCACATTATAGCGTAAACTTTTCCAAATGTACAGAAAAGTTGAAAGAATTGTACAGTGAACAGCCACATATCTATGTATGAGTCTCCTGTTGCTGCTCTGACAAATGACCACAAACTCAGTGACTTAAAAGAACACTGGTGTGTTATTTTACAGTGCTGGGGGTCAGAGGTCTGAACTGAGTCTTAGAGGGCTAAAACCAAGGTGTCAGCAGGGTTGGGTTCTAGAGGAGGATTTATTCCTGCTTTTCCTGCTTCTAGGGGATGTGTATATTGCTTGGCTGTGGCCACATTGCTATGATCTCTGCTTGTGTGGTCACATCACCTTTTCTGCCTTGGCCTTCCTGCCTCCTTCCTTAGGGACTCTCTGATTACAGGGGGCCCACCTGGATGATCCAGGATAATCTTCCCACCTCAAGATTCTTTTTTATTTATTTTTTTAAAGATTATTTATTTATTTCGAGCAACAGAGAGAGAGAGTGCAAGCAGGGGGAGGGGCAGAGGTAGAGGGAGAGAGAGAATCTTTTTTTTTTTAAAGATTTTATTTATTTATTTGACAGAGAGAGAGACAGCCAGCAAGAGAGGGAACACAAGCAGGGGTAATGGGAGAGGAAGAAGCAGGCTCCCAGTGGAGCAGGGAGCCTGATGTGGGGCTTGATCCCAGGACTCTGGGCTCATGCCCTGAGCCGAAGGCAGACGCTTAACAACTGAGCCACCCAGGTACCCCAGAGAGAGAGAATCTTAAGCAGACTCCTCTCTGAGTGCCCACCTGATGATGCAAGGTTTGATCCCATGCCGGCCGAGGGCTGGGCCACGCAGGAGCGCCAGAATCTTTTTTTTTTAAAAGATTTTATTTATTTATTTGACAGAGGAGACAGCCAGTGAGAGAGGGAACACCAGCAGAGGGAGTGGGAGAGGAAGAAGCAGGCTCCCAGGGGAGGAGCCTGACGTGGGGCTCGATCCCAGGACTCTGGGATCATGCCCTGAGCCGAAGGCAGATGCTTAATGACTGAGCCCCCCAGGCGCCCCTGAGAATCTTAAGCAGACTCCCCACTGAGCACAGAGCCCAATGTGGGGCTCGATCTCAGGACCCTGAGATCATGACCTGAGCTGAACTCAAGAGTCGGACGCTTAATCGACTGAGCCCCCCAGGTGCCCCCCACCTCAAGATTCTTAATCACATCTGCAGAGTCTCCTTTGTCAGGTACCATAACATATTCACAGCTTGGAGGGATTAGAATGTGCACACTTTTGGGGTCGGCACTATTTAGCCTACCACAAATTACTCCATATGTTCAGAAATTAGCATTTTGCTTTATCACACATTTATCCATCTATTCATCCCTCTAGCCAATAGCCATCCATCATTTCATCTCTTTCTCTCTCTCTCTCTTTTTTGTGTGTGGATGTATTCAAGGTAAGTTGAAGACACCCGTGTACCTCTTATGACATACTTCAACATGCATGTCATTAACTAGAGTTCAATATTTGTTTATGGTACAATTTATTTCTTGAGGTAAATTTACACAGTGTGAAATGCGCAAATCTTAAGATGCCATCAATGCGTTTTGACCAACGCATGCATCGGTGTAATACAAACTGCTGTGGAGATACATAACGTTACCATCTCCCCAGAAAGTTCCTTCATTCTCTTTCTCAGACAAACCTGTCCTATCCTAATGTTTCATTTTTTCCCAGTTAAATTTAGTCTGTTCTAGAACTTTTCACTCAGATAATGTTTTTGAGATTCATCCATGCTGCATGTCTCAGTTCTCTTCTGTTGTTGCTCAGTAGTATTGTATGTATCCTTTGTCTGAACACATCACAGGTTGCTTAGCTATTGCTCCATGAATGTACACCTGGACTATTTCCAAGTTTGGGCTGTTATGAATGAAGCTGCTGTGAACAGTTTTGTGGCACTCTTTTCTCTGGACTTATGCTTTTATTTTATTTTTTTGAATAAGAATGGATACCATTTTGTACTTTGTGTGTGTGTGTGTGTGTGTGTGTGTGTGTGTGTGTGTGTGGCTATGCTAAGGTTTACAATATACATCCTTAATTTTTCATGGCCTTTTTATATGGAGTTAGAATTGTAGTATTTTGAGAAAAAAAAAAAAGAACCTTGAAGGTTTTTGTCCTTTTACCTTCCCTCTCCAGTATTTATGCTGTAGTTGTCATATGTATTGCATGTATATTTTCTAAACCCCATGATAAATAGAATGCTATAATTTTTGCCTTAGTTATGTATCTTAAACAGATTAAGAGGAAAATATATTTTTTTTGCCCATATATTTACCACTTAGGGTACTATTAATTCCTTTCTGAAGATTCAAGTTGCAATTTGGCAACATTTCTTTTCAGTTTGAATAATTTCCTTTAACATTCTTGTAGTGCAGACCTGATGGCAATGGATTTTCTTAGTTTTCATATATCTGAAAACATCTTTATTTTTCCTTCATTTTTGCAGAATATTTCTGTTGTATAGATTCTGAATAGACATATTTTTCTCTTTCTGCTCTTTGTTTATTTCATTAGAGAGAGAGAGAGTGTGTGTGTGTGAGTGTGGGGGCAAAGGGAGGGGAACAGGGGCAGAGGCAGAGGGAGGAGAAGAGAGAGAGAATCTCAAGCAGGCTCCACACCCAGCACGGAGCCTGACTCTGGGCTTGATCTCAAGACCTTGAGATCATGACCGGAGCCAAAATCAAGAGATGGATGCTTAACTGTCTGAACCACCCAGGCACCTCTTTTCTGTTCTTTAAAGATGTTGCACCATCTTTTGGCATCCATTTTTTTCTGATCAGAAGTCAAGAATTCATATTATTGTTTCCCTGTAGGTAAGCTGCTGTTTTTCTCTGCCTGCACTCAATGTATTTTCTTTATATTTGGCATCAGCACTTTGACTGTAATGTGCCTAGGTGCATTTTCTTTGTATTTATCCTGCTTAATTTCACTGGGTTTTTTGAATCTGCAAATTGATGTCTTTCTCCTAATCTCTGAATTTTTTGGTCATTATAGTTTCAAAAAGTTTTTTTTTTTTTTTTACCCCATTTTCTTCTCTCCTTTCCTTTTAGAACTCCAATTACATGTATGTTAGGTTTTTTTTTGATATTGGCTCTTTTTTCCCCCTAATCACTTTCCCCCCTCTGTTTGTCAGATTGGATTATTTCTATTCATTTATCTTCCAGTTCACTGGCTCTTTATCCTGTTCTCTCCCATCTTCTGTTAAACACATCCAGTGAATTTTTAATTTCAGATGTTGTATTTTTCAGTACTAGAATTTGCATTTTTCTAAAAAAAATAGTTTCTATTTCTTTACTGAAATGACCTACTTGTTCATTCATTATAAACCATTTTCCTTGGCATCACTGAACATAGTTGTAAAAGTTGCTTTAACATCCTTATCTACTAATTCTAATATTTGGGTCATCTTGGGTTCTATCACCATTGCTTGCCTTTTCTGCTCACTGTAGGTCACATTTTCCTATATCATGATATGAGTAGTAATTATGGATTGTGTTCTGGATACATTTTGTAAGTAATAGGCTATAGAGGCTCTGAATTCTGTTATGTTCCTCTGAAGAGTATTGATTTTTTGTGTTAGTAGCATTCAGTGGACTCAAACTCCAAACTCCTTTTCCTCTGAGATGGTCAGGAGCTGAAATACCTATTCAGTTCTTCTAGCCTTAGCTGGGTTCCTTGAGCCTGCCCTACACACATGCAATTCAGTAATTAGCCAGAGATTTGGATAGATGTACAAAATCCTTTCCAGGATTTCCCCCTCACTGTCCAGCTGCTGGGATCACTCCAAACTGTCTACTCATTCTTCAGGCTGGTGGACTGCCAATTTTCAGTCCCAGTTTTAGTTGCCTTGCTTAACTGTGACTGGGTCCTGAGGCAGAAAACTATCAAAGCGTTCAAGGCTGTTCTAAGAGATACTCCCCCCCGCCCAACTCCTTCCTTTTCTCCCTGCTTTGGTTTCTCTCGAGGGCTTTATGGTTAGTTTATATATTTTGTCAAGAGCCTGTAGTTGTTATCTATGGAAGAGTTAGTCTGGTATGAACTTCTCCTCTATTCCCAGTGGAGCTCTGATTCAAGCAAATTGAGGTAAGATTTTAGACCTTGGTGCGGAGGATGGTAGGTCTGAGTGGTAGCTTGGGGAAAAAATAGGAATGCAGTTCAGAAACTAAGGTAGAGAAATGCCAAACATACTAGTTTATTATTGCAGAATTTTGGTGCAGGCCAACGTATCCCTTTCCATCTGAACCTCCTAAATCTTCACTATGTCTACCTTCTTCACTTCCTCCTTCTGCCCCAGAATCATGTGTCACCTTCCTCATCCTAGATCTTAGCAAAGCTGGATCTGTGCTCCTCCTCAAGGGCATTAAGGATTAAATAAACACTTGCAGGCTATCTGGGGAATGTAACCACCACCTGTAAAATTATGAGTTCTGAATATTTTGAAGTCAGCCTCTGAATGAAGACTGCCCATACTTTAAAATGCAACTTCTAAGTTTTAGCCCGGTGGCAGGGGTTCATTCTGTATTCCATCCCCTTCTTTCACCAGGAGCTCCTGAGAGGTTCTCTCTGTTAGGGCCTGAGGCTGTAACAGCTGTAGTCGGTTGCTAACTTGTAGGATAAATTACTTTTCGGTTCTTTTTTTAAAGGAACATTCTGTTCTAAAGTTCTGGGCCTCTGTCCATTTCTCTGCCTACGGTACAACCAACCAGACCATTTTCAGTTCTATATAGGTTTTCTTGTGATACTAACAGTGGAGCACAGGACAATCGGTTGAGTTTGGGATCATCCTTGCTGTTATGTTAGCCTACCAAATTACTCCAGCCTCTCAGCAGACGGACAGCCCATCTGCCATGATGACAGAAAGTTGATTATAGAAAGACCATTTAGGTAGGATGGAGAGATGTGGTCTTCAATTCTATTCAATTCAGACATTCCTTTGAGAGGACGGCATGACCAATTTTGCAACTGGAAACCTGGGAGAAGAAAGAAACTTCTTTAGCATTATTGGGTGGCTCAGTCGGTTAAGTGTCCAACTCTTGGTTTCAGCTCAGGTTATGATCTCATGGTTTGTGAGACTGACAGTGGGAAGTCTGCTTGAGATTCTGTCCCTGTACCCCTTCCCCACTCTCTTTCTCTCTCTCAAATCAATCAATCAATCAATCAAAAAAAAAAAAAAGACTTCTTTAGCATTTCTGTTATTATTTTGGAGGGCAGAATTTGGAAGCTTATTGCTTCTACCCAGAACACTTACTTTCTTAAACATTCTCTGATTTACACACATACTGTTTGGAATATACACTGGAAACAGATTCAGTATCCTGCAAGAACACCAGCTCTGCAGTTGTAACACCTAACTCAGAAAACAGCTACATTAAGAGCTTAGTGTTCATGGTACTAAAGGGTTATTTGTTTTACAAAAAGGTTCTCTGAAGCGTTCCCTACGAATACCAAATTCCCTTAGTGCCTTTAAAATGAGAAGCACATTACAAAAATCCTATTTAACAGAACATTTTGGGAACATACAAGGTGTGATTGTAAAAGATTATGGCTGATTTTAAGAAAAATTCCAGAACTTACAGATTCAAAGGAGTGGTATTCCCTTCAAAGTATTCACTGTGTAGGTCTTCACGCTTACCTTATCTGGAATGGGGATGGCAGTGTCTCCCTCAGTGTGCCTGGGAAGAGTAAATGAGATAGTTAAGGAAAACACACAGGTGCCATGAGTGCTCAAAAAATAGTCATTTTTGTCTCCAATTCCAAAGAGGCTACAGTTACTCAAATCATTCATCACTAAACTTTAGTGTGACCACTGTTCTCTAGGTCTCACTGATGGTTTTCTTTGGTTTATGGGGTGAAACTGGAGTCAGTCATGGAGGGTAACATGATGATGGAGTGTGTACATGAACTGTGACTTTTTTGCTTATTTTAAGAGCCCCTTAATTACTAATCTCACAGAACTCGCATATATACATGTTTATGTTTTTAAATGTATTTATGTAGGCAATATGCATATACATATATAACATAGAATAATATATGAATTATTTATGTATTTAATTTGGCGAAGTGAAGGGTTAAAGGTAAAGCAAGTGCTGTGTTTCTATGGGGATATGAACTCAGATGTCTGTAAGAGTGGTTCTTAATCTTTGCTGTAGAGTCAACCACCGAAAGAACTTTAAAAAATCCTAATATTCAGTCACATCCCACAACAATGAAGTCAGAACCTACAGGAAGAGACACCAGTAGTTTCTAAGGCCCCTTCAGATGATACCAATGTGTGGCCAAGCCTGGGAACCAGCATTCTGGGCTGGTGGTGCTGAGGAGTTCTGGATGCACATTAGAATCACCTGGGAAGCTCTTAAAACTGCTTTGGCCTTACCTTTCAGAGATTCTGATTCAGTTATCTGGGGTGGAACTTGGGGATGGGGTATTTTTTGAAAGTTCTCCATTTGATTCCCATGTGCAGCCCAGTTTGGGAACCAGTGGCCTCACAAGCCCAGCTGGTAAGGTGGGAGAGGAGGTGGCCACGTAAGATGGGAGCGTCTGCTCCCTCTGATGGGTGCAGCTGCTGCTCAGATCCCTGCAGGAATGTGGGCCCAGCGTTGCTAGATCTTCTATTTTCCAAAAGACACCGAAAGTCTGGATATTTATGTGGACACTTCTGTTTTTCGTTTTTTGTTTTTTGTTGCTTGTTTTTTTTTTTTTTTTTTTACTGTGGTAAAATACACATAAGATAAAGTTTACCATCTTAACCATTTTTAAGTGTATGGTGTGGTGACATAAAGTACATTCACGCCGTGATGCAGCCATCACCACCATCCATCCACAGAGCTGTTTTCATCTTTCCACACTGAAACTCCACACCCATCAAACACTAATTCCCCATTTCCCTTCTACCCCCGCCCCTGGTAACCACCATTCTACTTTTTTGTCTCTATAAATTTGACTACCCTTAGGTCCTCATATAAGTGGAATCATGCACAATTTGTCCTTTTGTGATTGGCTCATTTCACTTAGCATAAGGTCTTCAAGGTTTATTCATGTTGTAGCATGTGTCAGAGTTTTCTTTCTTTTTAATGCTGAATAATGTTCCATTGTATGTATAGGGCACATTTTGTTTATCTGTTCATCTAGTGAGGGACATTTGGGCTGCTTCTACCATTCAGCTAGTGGGAATGATGGTCCTATAAAGATGGGTGTACGTATATATGAGTGATATGCTCTCAATTCCGTTGGGTATCATCTAGGAAAACTCACTACTGTTTTCCTTTACTCTCACCCTGCTACCACATGCACATTACTTCACTTCACCTCTGACACCAGTTGTCTGGGTTTTTTCCCCTACACCAAGCAATTCTCTGTGACACCAGCTGGGTGTCCTGTAATTTAAGGAAATTTTCTGATATCACCTGGAGTTAGCACAGACCCTGCAGGTTAAGGGCTCAGTCTCCCAAGACTGCCCTACCCCTTCCCCCCAGAAAGAGTTGCAAATTTTACACTGTCACCTGTACTTCTGATCAACCAGCTATAAATCAGAGGTTCTCATGAACTCCTCCCAGGTTTGATCATTTGCTAGAAAAACTCACAGAACTCAGGGAAACACTTACTTATGTTTACTGGTTCCTTATAAAGGATGGGAAACACGATACAGATGAATAGCCAAATGTAAAGATACATAGGGGAAGGTCCAGAGGCATCCTGAGCACAGGGGCTTCTGTCCCCATGGAGTTGGGGTGGCATGTGGATGTGCTTACCGACCCAGAAGCTCTCAAAATCCCATAGTCTTGGGAATCTTGGAGGCTTCATCAAGAAGTCTTGAACGGTCATTAACTCAATCTCCAGCCCCTCTCCCCTTTCCAGAGGATGTAGGGGTTGTGGAGCTTAAAGTTCCAAGCTTCTAATCATGGGCTTTCAGGTGGCCAGCTCCCATCCTGAAGCAATCCAGGAGCCCACTAAGAGTCGCCTCTTTAGAACCAAAGACATTCCTATCACCCAGGAAATTCCAAGGGATTTAGGAGCTCTGTGTCAGGAACTGAGTCAAAGACCATGTATTAGAACAAAAGATGCTCCTACTGCTCTTATCACTTAGGAAATTACGATGGTTTTAAGAGCTCTCTGCCAGGACCCAGGGACAGAGAGGAACACATACATTTTCTGTTTCACATGTATGTACCCAGAAGTGAAATTACTCGGCCATATGGTAATTCTATGTTTAAGAACCACCATACTGAAACTCCTAATTTTATTGTTTTAAAGATTTATGTATTTATTGTAGTGAGAGAGAGCATGGGGGGAGGGGCAGAGGATGAGGGAGAGAGAATCTCCAGTAGACTCCTTGCTGAACGAGGAGCCAGATACAGGGCTTGATCTCATGACCCTGAGATCATGACCTGAGCTGAAACCAAGAGTCAGATGCTCCACGGACTGAGCCACCCAGGAGCCCCTGAACCTCCTAATTTTTAAATATTTGCAACTAATTGCAATTTGAAATGACCACAAAAACAATAAACACCAGAGCACTTCTGCTGGGTTGGCACCTTGTGGGATCAAGACATTGGCATAAAGCAACCCTTTACCTTGAATGGTTTATAAGGCCACACACCACTTCCCTCTGGGCCTCGGTTGCCTCCTCAACATGAGGAGATTGGGCTGAATCATCCCCAGTTTTGTTTTGCTCAGACAGTCCCGGTATGTTGGAGTCCGTAAGATTCTAATTTGATTGTGGTTCTTTTCTTGCTGGTGGTTCTTGAACCTCAAGACCAGTGTTGGGCGTCCTGGTGCTCCAATCACAAAAGCCCACATGATCCAGCTGTCTAGATAAGATAGGGGGAGTCGGAGCAGACACATTGTTTGGGTCCAACCCGACATAAGTAGAGTTTAAATCAGCCGAGATAAAACCTGTTTGCGCTAGCCACAGAGCAGTCGGTTTGCCCTTTTAAGGAAAGAATAATCTATTTTCCAGCCCCAACAAATTTCAACCACATTTGAACAGAAAAGATCACATTTCCAGGCTGTAGGTAAAAGACTCCTGTGGTAGTAACATGATTCTTTGTATGTTTGCGACAATTTCTTAGCAGGAGCTCCTTGTTGGCTTTTTGGAGGAAGAGGTAGGTCCAGCCTTTTGAAAGTTTGTTTACTTATTTTTATGAGCCTCTTAAAGAACTAATCTCACAGAATGAAGGCACATAGCAGGCGATCGCTCCCAGAATCCTTTGGGTTTTCCCAGCGCACTTCTCCTTGTCTGTGTCCCTAAAGGACTTCAGTTTGTGCCCTAATAGGATTTGAACAGGCATACAGCATCTCCACACTCCCCCCTTTTTTTTCCTTCTCCCATCTTACTTTTAACTTGATTCTGATTTTTTCATAAAATTCTCACCAAGAGGAAACAGATTTTTACACCTTCCAAAAATGCATCAACAACTTATTTCGTCATTTCATGGTCTCCTGCCATTCAGGATTCATGCTGGCAAATGTGTTTGGTGTCTTTTGATTAGGGAGGAGGCGATCCCAGGGTGGGGAAAGCATGGGATGTGGGGCCAGGCTGGTGTAGGTACTTAGGCCAGCCAGCTTTGCCATTTCCTTGCATCGTGACTTCAGACAGATGGGCCCTTTGGTTAGGCATTTATAAAATGGGGACTATCTATCTTCTAGGGTTGTAACAAAGATTAAATTAACAATGTACACATAGTACTGGGCCGGGGGACATGACGCACAAATCCTCAATAGATGGAAGCCATTATTAATCCACTTAATCCCTTTTGAGGCATTGTGAAGGAACATAGGTGGTTGGGCACTGGGAGACTTGGATTGGTTTTGTTACTAATCAACAGTGTGATCTTGGGCAGGTGACAAACTCCCTGGGCGTCAAATTCTACATCCTTTATTTAATAAACACATATTAGTTGCTGACCAGTAGGCAAAGTCTGCAGCAGGAGGTGAGAATGGAACGATGAATGGGATATGCCCAACTCCTAGGAGCTCCCCAGGTAGTCGAAGAAGACTGATACCCCAAGGTTGTGGATGTGCGTTGGTAGGGCTTTGTGAAACTTTAGGTGGGAGATTCATTAACATTTAACTCCAGTTATGACAATTTTAGGTAGAGTCTCTTAAGGGGCTCTGATGAGCTTTAAAAGATTTGGTTACCTTTTCCTAATTGGCATCACCCTCTGTGTGTAGGGAACGCTCTACTAACCCCTGTAGTGAGGCAGAGGGTCCCCTCCCTGCACATCGAGGTGGAAAATAAGGTTTTGTATAAACCATTGTATATAAACTTCTTGTTGGCTGGCTCTGATAAGAAAACCATAGTCAGTCCTGATGCTTTGTTATTTGCTTTGCAGCAACTTTGCCACCATGAGTGACCGGCAGGGTGCCTGTGTTTCATTTCTACTTCTAGTTAAAAGAAAATCATTCTTTGTTAATCGTTGTATTGTAATTGTGAAACATCATGTTCAGGAAGAGTTTCAAGGCAGAAATGGCCTTGAGGTCTAGTTCTTTTGTTTTCTAATTTGGAAGGAAGAAATTCTCTCACCTGAATTCCCCTATAGCCTGCAGGCATTGGCATTCTAAACAGCCAGCACACAAGAAAACAGATCCTATTTAAAAAGTGTCTTCTCTCTCTCACTCCATTTACCTCTGTACCATTCAAGGGAATGTGAAAAAATGGGAGTCTTCTATTTTTTAAAAAAGGTTTCTAAAAAAAAATCAAAACATCAGTCTGCGCTTGGGGAATTGGCGCTTGTCTTCAAGGCTGAAAGAATGTTCTCTTCCTGTTGCTTTGCATTGCTAATGAGCTTCATTCTTGGAAGACCTAGCAGCCCAGCCGAGGGGTGGCACCCTCACCCTTTGGTTTCCTTATGCCCAAAGGGATACAGCGATTCACTGAGTCCAGAATAGCTGCTTGATAGGTTGCTTGGGGCTGCAAAGCCAGGGCTCTAGCTCTCTGGTCGTTCCTGAGGCCCCTCAAGACCACTATGCTCACCGCCAATGTAGGAAACAAGGATTCAGGATCTAGGGTGGGGACGAGGACCATTCCCTCTAGATATAGGCATGGAAACTAAGAGGCAGGCAGTGGGGTGAGGGTGAGAGAGAGAGAGCAATTTAAACACCGAAAGAAATACATTTGTTTCTTGCAGCATTTTAAAGTTTAGTTTCCAAATGCCACTCTTCCAGAGTCTCTTGACTTCTCACCACCAGTTCCTCCCCACTGTCTTTAAAGAACTATCTCCTTGGCCTTGGGAGGAGGAGCCAGGCCCTAGGGTCCTTGTGGGGAGCTGGTCTGGGGCAGTAGCTGCCCTGTGGTCAGGTAGTGGACCTGCTGGGCAGCCTCCAGTCTTTCTTTGTCTACATCTCTAGGTCCTGCTTTCACATTACTTCCTTTAATATTCCTCCCCGCCCCTGAGTCCTAGCAAATGTCATGTCTACATATTAACTTAGGAAAAATGTTGAAAAGGCCCCACTCTCAGAGGCAGTCTTCCAGCTCCCCTGCTTCCTCCCAGCCCTGCTTCTGCTTCCTCTGCCTTATGTTACAGTCATTAGTTGCTTGTCCAAGTCCCCACCTCAGCTGCTTCTCGGCATGCTTCCGAGCTCATCTTTCCCCATTATGTGTTCTGTGGTCCTTCCCCTCTCCCCTGCTAGACTGTAAGCATCTCAAGCAAAGGGGCTGTGCCTTTATAGCTCTGCGGTCTTGGCAACACGGTAAAGTGCACCTAGTAGGCATTCAGTAAAAGCCTGCTGCGCCACGTTGCACATATGGTTCACATTTTCTAGGAATGTCTGTTTGTTCTGATTATCTGCCAGCCAAGTGTACTCTTGGGTAGCGAAAGGGAAATGGACTAAAAGATGTGGTTCAAGGAGTAGTCAATAGCCTGCTCATAATTACTAGTGGGACTGGAATAAGCATAAACTTTCTTGCATAACTGATCAATATCTTAATATATCTCCATTAGTGAGGGTGTATTTTATGTTATTGATATTAAATATCTACCTATTGTGTCAGAAAGGTTTCAGGGTAATTGTTATTGATGGTTAAAATCTTGTCGGCTGCTGAATATAGATTTTTTTTTTAAATGGATGATGATTGGCCGAGATTTATTTTTCCTGTATTGCTATAAGCCATATTCTCCATTAAGCTATAAAATATTATGATACACTTGAAGCAATGTAATGTGATCCAAACACACAGTTATAACTCATTTCATTATTAGTCACATGTGCCAGGACATTAGCATAGCAGTTAACTAGTACTGGGGTGAGCCTGGTGCTCAGGAATATTTTTTAACAATGCAATTGCATTAGTGCCATTGTAGTTTAATTAGCCAATGGTTATAATCACACACTTAGTGATAATTGGGCAATGGAATCACTGCTGACATGGATTTTTAAGACAGAACCTCTGTTTTAGTTCTAAATGCAAACATCCAATCTAGAGAATAGTGTGATAGCTGCCATTTTTGGTACATTTCAGTTTGTTAGATGAGACTCCAGTTCACTTAACTGTTGCTCTGTGGTTGGTGGTACCTGAGTTGTAGCTGTTCAGAGATGGATTTCTGGGCAGTCTAAATCTTCTGTGCTGTTCTGTATTTCCCTGAAGTATTTCAGAGGTATGAAAGCACAGCACCCAGGCTGCTGTTCATACCCAAATGTAGTTCAGAAATCCAGTCCATCTGATCCAACTATTTGTCCAGATTTTCCCTTTAGGCACTTATCACTTCTTCTATGGAATGCTGCTGTGGTGGATTGCATCGATTGCCCCAATTCTTCACACTCTCAATGGCCACATCCTTTACCATGTGACTTTGCAGGTGCTGGCCACCAAATATGAGTGATGTTTCCCTGCCCTTGACTTTGGGTTTGGCCATGTGACTTGCTTTGGTCAATGAGACTTTAGAAGGTGTGAAATGACTGCCCTTCACTTCCCTGACCTGCCTTATTTCTTGCGGTGCTAAATCCTTTGAGGTCTCAGAATGCATCATGCAATCTTGCATGAAATATTCCTTAGTTTTAAAATACTCTCTCTTGCATACACACCCCCACCACATCCCTAGGGCTCCTCTTTCCTTCTGAGCCATACTGACTCATTCTTCAATCCACACTGAATCAAGATCTATCTGCAAGATATATTCCCTTACCTCCCACGTTGCCCACTGTCCTTCAGGGCAGCCCTCTCTTGTTACACTTGTTGCCTTGTCTTCTAGTTACTGGTTTATTTTCCCATGAGTTCCTGGAGGATGAGGACATATTTCTCTCTGTATTCCCAGTGCCCAGCACAGTTCTTGGTAGAGATGAGGCAAGACAACCAGTTTCATACTTCTTTTTGTCTGTCACCTGCCTCATTCCAAAATAGGATTTGAGTCATGCTAAAGAAATTGAGAAACACAGGATCAAAACGAAGTAGGTGAAGAAAATGGGAGAGAGAGGATATAAGGGGGAAAACGGGTGATGAAACCAAGATCGAGGTTAGAACCCCCAAAATGTCAGGATGTTTTGTGTAGTTGTTATATTTTGGCCTCTCCTTGAGCTCTAAGCTTCCGAGCAGCCAAAGCAAACTGAAAAATAGGAATAGTTGTTAATGTTCGACAAGTCTAGATATTTCACAAAAGAAAATGCATCAATGGCTAATAAGCATACTGAAAGATACTCCATGTCATCAGTCACCAGGGAAATGCTAATCAAAACCACATTAAGATATCAAGTTATACCCACTAGATTGGTTTAAATTAAAAAGTGCTAGTAGGGATATAATACAGTGGGAACTCAGATATGTTGCTGGGAAGAGAGTCATAAAGTTTGGCAGTTTTTGATGAGGTTAAACATACATGTATTTTACAACCCACTAATATCACTAAGTGTTCAGTGAAAAGACTTGTACCTGACTTGCACGCAAAAGACTTGTACGTGAACGGTAGCAACTTTATTCACGAACGCTCAGAACTGGTGTCGGTGGGTGAGCAGGTAAACCTAGTGTGGTATAGATTCACACGACGGAATACTACACAGCAATAAAAATGAACAAACTGCAGATGATAGCCATGTGGCTATGTTTTACAGACGTTGTATTTAGAGATAGAAGCCAGACAAAAGGAAAAAAAAGTATTTCATATGATTTCATTTGTATGAAGTTCTAGAACAGGTAAATTTAATCTATAGTGATAGAAATCAGATCAGTTGCTGCCCGGAATGAGTAGAGAGTGTGGAGAATGTACTGCACGGGGGCATGAGAGAATTTTCTGGTGTGACAGTAATGTTCTACATCAGGGGTCAGCAAACTTTTTCTGCTAAGGATCAGATAGTAAATATTTTAGGCTTTTCCCATCATCTGGTCTGGGTTACAACTCTTCAGCTCTGCCTTTGTAGCACAAAAGCAGCCATAGACGATATGTAAATGAACGACATGGCTGTGTTCCAATAAAATTTTATTTGTGGACACTGAAATTTGAATTTCATATGTATTTTGCATGTCAAGAAATATTATTCTTTCAAAAAAATTTTTTCAATCACACGAAAATATAAAAACCATTCTTCGCTTGTTGGCCATTCAAGAACAGGCACCAAGCCAGATGTGGCCCACAGGCCAGAGTTTGCCAACTCGTGGTCTGAATCCCACTTGGGGTGGTGGTTACATGGGGATATCCATCTGTAAAACTCATCAAACTATTCTTGTTAAATATTTGCATTTTTTATACTTAATTATCATGTAAATTATATTTAAGAAAAAATTCCATTTCCTTAGGATAAAAATATGTTTCTGTCAATCAGCTGAAACAGCTTTTCAGGATGGAAGTTTCTCCTCTGGGTTCTAAATAAGGTGACTTGAGTGGTTACTACCTGGCTGCTGGTGGGCTGGCTCTTGTCTGCAGACAGGTTTTGCTTGGCCTGCAGAGTGTTAAAAATATGTATTTGACTTCGACTAGCCCTTGCCAGGCAATACTGGTCCAGTTCCACAGACCCCATCATTCCCTTTCTTCATTGGCCCCTTGTTCATTCTTTTGCGTTCAACCTTTTACATTCTTATATTTAAGTTGTTTCCCTATAAGCAGTGTATGTTTGGCTCTCTTACTCATTTTTGTTAATTTGTACGGTATTATATTTTTTAACATCTTTAAATGATTTGTAGAATAAACTGAGGGAAGACCTTGTCTGTTCTGCTCACTACTGTTTGCCCAGAGTCTGGATAGTGTCTGTACATAGTAGGAGCTGAGTGAACATTAGTGAATATGAGTAAGTCCAAAGAGAAATAAGTGCCCTTCAGACAATCCTCACAATGCTCATCCCTTACAAAGGAGTTCTGATAAGAATTGAGAAGCAACGAGTCTGAGATTATATTGTCTGGTAAGAAATTAGAGAGATAAGGTAAACAGTTATACCCTTCCTAGCGTTGGATGATGGAAAACACAGCCAATCACATGTGCGCTAGACCTTTTCTGTCCAATATGGTTCACGTGTGGCTCTTTAAGTTTAAATTAATTAAAATAAAATAAAATTTGAAAAATCAAGTCCCTTATTTGCACCAGCCACATTTCAACACCACATGTGACTAGTGACTACCATATGAAATGACTTAGAATATTTCCATCATCACAGAAACTTCTATTGGACAGTACTGGTCTAGACTTGTTTGTCCTAAACAATTACAGAATACAGAAAAATAATGAGCTTAAATAATTTCTAAACCTTCCATGTCAAATGTTGCTATATCGTAGGGATTGGGAAACTATGGACCCAAATCCAGCCTGTTTTTGTAAATAAAGTTTTATTGGGACATAGTCATGCTCATTTGTTTACATATCGTCTAGCTGCTTTTGGAGTACAATGTCAGAGTTGAGTTGTTGTGACAGAGATGGTACGACCTGCAAAGCCTCAATTATTACTATTTGGCCCTTTACAGAAAAAGATCGCTGACCCCTGATGTAGCCTGAGCTTGATTTATATTTATGGTGTTTATATTTAGGTGTCTTTTGGTATAAACTCTACGCATATATGGAAAAGCAAATGGAAGAAAATAAAAATCTTATTATCGACCCAGAGATAATCACTGTTAACCTGATGGTGTGTAATTTTCTGGTCCTTTTTTTTAATGCCTGTATTTTTTAATGCTCCAAAATACATAATGTATAAAATATCATGTTTTCAAAATTGGGATCACAGGGCACAAGCTTGTTGAAATTTATCCTCTACTTCCAATATTTTCTGCATTTTTTTCTAAGACAAAATATTATATAATGTGACTTTTAATGGCTACATTTTATTCCCTTCTATAGTTCTATAATAATAATTTACTTAACAGCCAATGGATAAGTATTTTGGTTGCTTTCAGTTATTGCTGCATACTAAGTGCATTATTTTATCTTTCCCAAGTATGTATCCTCTTTCACTTAAAAAAAAAATGTTTTGTTTATTTGAGAGGGAGAAAGAGAGAGCACAAGCAGGGGGAGTGGGAGAGAGAGAAGCAGGCCCCTGCTGAGTAGGGAGCCAGATGCAGGGCTGGATCCCAGGATCATGAACTAGCCGAAGGCAGATGCTTAACTGACTGAGCCACCCAGGCACCCCCCCCCCACTTTCACTTTCTATTAGTGATTTAATTTTAAGTTCTTCAGAAACATTTTTTCACCCATATTTCTCTAATAGTAAAAATCCAGCCAAACCAGTATCTTTGAATTCCTCCTAAATAAGATTTGAGAGTTAGCACAGTTTCACATTCTCTTCCCTTTTTTCTCCAACTTTGTTTATATGATCAGGGTTTTAAATCCCAGTAATTAAATGCATTTTTAAACATTAGATAATTTTGCATTCAAGAATAAATTTTGACATTTGTATTTGGCTTTTAGCCAGTTTACAATTATTTTAGATTTGTCTCTAGTTAGCTTGTTTTAGTGTGTATCACCAGTTCTTTTATATCTTGACCTCTTCATTGCTAAAATCTTAATTTTGTTTAATCTCTTTGTTGATTGAATTACATGGTGACTTTTTAAAAGGAAAGTTTGATGCATTATATATAGATTCAGATTTTGCATATCTGAGAATAATTTTATGTTGTATTTATACATAAAAGACAAATGGGTTTTCTGCAGATCCCACTTAATTACTTTTGGCAATTAGTGTTACAGAAGAGAAGTCTGAGACTGACTCAGTTGTTTTTTCTTTCAGAGTTAACTTATTGTTTCCTATTTGAATTTTTGGAAGATGTTTTCTTTACTCATACTTTTAAAAAATTGCACAAATTAATTTAGGTGAAAGTTTTTCACCGATTTTTTTTTTTTTACCTGGTTCATGATGAATCCTTTCAAATGGAATACAGCATATTTATATTTCTTTAGCCTAAGACAGTTTCTCTTTATCTTTTCTTTTTTTTCCCCAGGGCAAAAAATGTTTTATTAAAGCACGGGGACAGGACCTGTGAGTAGAAAGTCCCTTTATCTTTTATTATTGCTTTTGTTTTACTTCAGCATTTTCTTCAGAAACACCAGCCCTATCTTTACTTTTCATTCTTAATTTTCCCGTTTCTATTTTTTCTTTCATATTAACTCATTCTTTTCATCTCTGTCCATTGCATTCTGGGAAAGCATCTCAAGTTAACCCCATGATTCACCAACTTGACTTCATTTATTTTATTGTTTCTGCTCTTAATCACTGTCACTGTGAATATATTATTGTCTTTGATTTCTTGCCGTTTTTCTTTATCTTGCTTGTCTTTCTCTTCATACCATTCTGCTGTCTTCTTGACATGTTGTCTTTCTTAATAGAGGCTTTGTCTTGTATCCTTTCGAATTTCATTTTTTTTTCTTTTCTTCTATCTCCCTGGGAAAAAATATTTTCAGAAGTACATTCTATCTCTTAGTTTTCAAGATGTTATCCCTTTCTCTTGTCTGGCTGTATTTCCCCAGAGACCCTATGATATTTATTGCCTTTCCTCCTGGAATGAGGCAAGATCTATATCAGCTCAGTTTGCCAAATGATGTTAGTTGATTTACCTGCTTTTGGCCCTTTTCTCTGTTCATCTGGCAGATGGTTAATGCTTTTCACTTCTTCAGAGTAAAGGGAAGCTGAAGGGCACAACTCTGCGCGCGAATCCATCTAGCAGGGTACTCAGCTCCAGAGATTCTCAGTTCACTGCCAGGTTCACTGGTACTTTTAAACAATGGAGGGCACAAAGAAAACTACAATTCCCAGAATGCTCCACAGAGGATCCTTTTGTCTCTGCCCTCCCCTCCCATAAAGGACTATGTTACCTGTGGAGACTACACTTCCCAGGATGCAACGTTCCACGGATACTTCTTAGGTGTTACTATGAGGATGAGAAAGTCGCTGTTTTTGAAGGGGATATAGAAAGTCAGTGTTTTTGAGGAGAATATAGAAAGTTGTAGGAAGGCCACAGTGTGACTCCATGACAGAGCAGCACCTACACGGTTTTCTGGTTGATACACACCCTTGATTTCCATCATGGGGATAAAATAAAGTAGGAAGTATAATCCTGTATGTTTTCAGGCAGACCCTTTCCTCTAATCTCTGAAGACTCTTGTTTCATGGAGATGAATCCCGCATATGGGACGAAGAGAAGTCTGGGTGTCTGGTTTAGTCTAGTTTAACACATACTGGAGTTTCTTTCTGGATTCTGAAATTAGATTGGCCTTTAGGTTAGTTTTGACTGCTGGGAATTTTGGCGTTTCCCAGTGCCATTAAAGACTTTCAGGGGGAAGTTAGGAGAGGCTGCACCGGGTGGGTGATTACTGGCTCAACAGTATTTTCAGCTGAATGCTTGACTTATTTTTTCTAAATTAGGCTTTCTCGGGCAGCTACTTGTTTATCACCAGATCACTCCTCCTTCCAAAGCCCGCAGTAGTATTGCCGAGATGCTCCGTGATTTCAGCTTTCCTTTTAATGGTCTTCTGCCTAGGCTTGCCTCTAAAGGGGCCACCCTTTTCTCTTCTCTCTGAACAATTCAAACCACATTTGAAAGGAACATTTAAAAACAGGGTTATACAGTGATTTCCTCAAATCTGCAGTGCTTGGTGAAGAAGCATAAAAGAAACCTCTGATAGTAAGTAAAAAAAGTGAATCCTTTCCTTGTATACTTGGGCTGACAAAGGGATTACAAAGCTATTGTTGGCCCTGTGAGCAACTCAAAACTAAGAATTTTCTGTTTGTCCTGTTGAAATTTTGAAGGACTTTCTGAATCAAAAAGGTCACTTTTGCATCAAGGCCTTTCTATTTATTGCAGAATTTAATTACACAGTGTACTGATGTCTTGGCTCAAGAGATCTGGGTGGGTATAACCAATTTTGAACAAAGTGGGCAATCAGCAAAGGAGGAAGAAATAAAGTGAAAGCTGAATTTAAGCTGCAGCAGCCTCTAATTCATCACTTACCAGGAAATAATTTTCTTATTGAAGAATTAATGGTGGGAGATTTTAACTTATGAGTGCCAGTGGAGGGATTCCAGTGAGGTTTGGTATTTATGGAAACATATTATTAATGAGAAATTTGAAGTTACTCACAGATATGCACACACAGCACCACTTACTGAAAAGCCCGAATGGTGACGTGATACTTTACTTCAAAGCTGGCAATGTAGGTCTAATCAGTGGATGTGCTCTCTGTGTTCACTTTACCCAGGGGTTTTTGTTTTGTGGTTATGACAGGAACAGTGAAGGATTAAGTTTGAGTCTAAATCCAACTCACGTCATTGCTCTGAACCTTCTTTCCCCACCTGTAGAAAAAAAATGTCTCGAGGGCTCCTTCCAGCCGACATTGTCTGATTCCCTGTTAAATGCACTTTGTACACACAAGGCGACTTTTTCATGAGGTGACAAGGTTTGCTGTTGTGTGGTCAGTCCACATTAACTAGCCCATGAGCAGCAGGGATCTAGAATTATTTGTTGTGCTTGTTCTCTAGGCACCCTAATGAGCTATGGCAAATTGAAGTTGTTGAATCTTTCAGGCAAGTCCTGTTCCCCCAGTGGTATGTTCTGAGATAGCGCATTACAGAAATGAAGATGTGTTTTCATGGACTCTACGCTATAAAATATTTATGCCCTGCCTTTGGTTATATAAAGTATTTTGCAGTGTAGGTCATCTTCTTGGTAAAATGTTCCACTATGAGAACAGCTTCCTAAAGCCCCTGTGAATCCTTAGGGCAGGTGCATAAGGTGGTCCAACAGAACAAGACGCTGTCAGGGCTAATGCCTGAATATAAATGGATCATGCATGACTTAACCCTAAAAGAAGATTTGGCGTGAATAGAATTTCCAAGGTGTATAATTAACTCTTTTATATTAATGAGAAATATAACCTCCAAAGATGTTAGCTGTCTCGGGATATAGTCTACTAAAATTTAACTCTTTCCTCCCTCCATATGGAGGAATGTTCTACTGTTCAAATCTGTAGGAACACAGAGGAAGAAATGGTTAGACCTGCTGCTCTCTTTGTCTTGTCCTCCCCCACCCTCCTCAATGTACTTCTTTTGGGACAGTGTGATGTCATAACTATTTTTTGAGTTTCTATGCTCTACTCACCAAGGTTCTGGCCACACCATGGGAGGCATGCAGAAATGTATAACATGATTTCTGCCCACAAAAGACTGACCATTTAGTTGGAGAGTTAAGACATTGTCCTAAAGGAAAAATAGGTTACAACAGCATACATGAGACATAATGTGTTATGTGCAATGTAGCTGGATTCTAATATATATGATGTTGATAGTGAGTATAATAACGATTATAAAGAGTAAGGATTAATGTCAGCTGGAGGAGTTAAGGAAAGCTTTTTGGGTAGGTGAGATTTTAGCTGACCTGTGAAAGATGGCAGGGTTTTGGGCAAGTAGGAAAAGGAAAGAACTTGTGTGGTTCCCTGGGTGGAGGAAATTTACCACCTGCAGAAGTAGAGGAAAAACCTTTAACAGCTGTGCCAGGCAGGATAGACGAGGTTGTGCTGCAATAACAAATAAGCCCAAATCTTAGTGGCTTAAATGAGTCAAAGCTTAATTTTCACTTGAGTTATAAGTTCATTGCAGATTGGCTGAGGACTCTGTTCCACATTGTCCTTTCTCACGGATGCAGGCTGACAGAGACCTCTTCACCTAAAATGTCTATGGTCACCTTGGTGGGGAGAGGGGAGGGCAAATCACACACTGGCTCTCTCAGGCTTCCAACTGGAAGTGACACATGTCACTTCTTATATTTCATTGGCCAAAGCAAATCCCACATGCACATTTAACTTCAACGGGGAGGGCATTTCTCCTGTGTGCTTGAAAGCAAGGGAGGAGGAACTATCAGTGAGTAGCTGTAAGAACACCAACCACACGCTGAGAGTGAGAGAGACTGTGTGAAGTAGTGGACAGCACAAGGACATTGCAGACAGATGTGCCTGGATTTGAAAGTTCTGTCACTTACTGGCTGGGTGACCTTTGGCAAGAGGCTGCGTCTATAGAATGAGATTAATTTTTCTGCTCTAGCAAGGTGGTTGTGAGGACTACATGTGCTAGTAGATATTGATTTATTTAGTTATTGCCTCTCTCTTCTGACAGCTTTCTGTTTTTTTGTTCTAATCCCACATAATAGCTACTGTACCTCTTGCTCTTGGGTCACAAGAAATATACCTGTAACCTTGCAATGAGTATCCCTTTCTTGATTAAGCTAACCCAAGTGGATTTCAGCCAAGGTCTCTACTGGTCTATGAGGTGTCTTTGCCAAGTAGAAAAAGGCACCCCCTCTTAAGTGGGTCTGCATAGGTTTGTGGGCATACAGTCACTTTGTGTGAAGTAAGAAAAGGTTTCCTCCCTGTTCTGATAACCCTGTGCCAGGATGTGTGGTTTGGTAGCAGAGCATGGGCCAGACTTCAGCCCCACTTCCTTCTTTGGTGGATACCTTTGTGCAGTAAACAACCTGTACAATCATATATGGTGGCTTTGGCTTTAGATCCTTTTAAGAGCTTCTTAAGAAAGACAGTTGTTCATTTATTGTCCATCTTCCTCTTGCAAGAGAAAAGAGAACTTTTAAATGATGTGCCATCTATTCTTGGGAAAGCATGCTACACATAGATTCCCAATCATGAATTCCCAAGAAAATAACTGAGAAGCATTGTGCGCTCACACTCTTAGAATATCCTCACTTATCTGCGATGTTTCAAATCAATAGTATAGTTATTTATAAGCAATTCCCACTGATCTTAATGAGTTTAATGAATAAAGAATGAGCATAGTAAGTGAGCTTAACTTCACCAAGAAATAATTTCTTGTACAAAAGAAGTTTGATATTAAACTACCACCAAATATAATTAAATCACATTAATTCTCTTAGGTATAATGCAATTGTCTGTGCTATGCATAGATAAGAAGCTGAAAGCAAGTCTCTGGTATGCCTTGAGAAAAATTTGTGTAACTTTAAAAATAACTCAGAGGAAAACAGGGCCAGTATTGAGAGGGTTTTCTAAGATATAGGAATTATTTTCATTTACATTTCTTACTGGGGCAGTGTCTAATTTAATGGGCATGATTCATAGGATGAAGTTAGAGGGGAGAAGTTGAAAAAATATTGACCCCAGTTTTCTCCTTGTCCTGGGGTGGGGGAGGAGGGAAGGGAAATCGCACTGTTTGTGTGGACACAAGGTCTGTGTGCTGAGTGGTGGCATCTTCTCTTTTATGCATTGACACTGGGGAGCCTGAACAAGATTGTGGTAGGCTGAGTGGGAGCCCTGTCTGCATCCTGATTCCAAGAACCTGTGACTATGTTACCTTGCATGGCAGAAGGGACTTTGCAGATATGATTAGGTATGGATTTTGAGATGGAGAGATGATCTTGGATTATCCAATGGGCCCAATGTAATTGCAAGGGTCTTGAGAAGAGGGAGGCAGAAGGCTCAGTCAGAGAAGGATATGTGAAGTGGAAGCAAAATTGGAGTGATATGGCCACAAATGCCAGCCACCTCTGAAGGTGGGGAGAAGCAAGGAAAGGATTTTCACCCAGATCTGCCAGAAGTAACCATACCTGCTGACACCTTGATTTTTAGCCTCCTATGACTTTTGACTACCAGAACTTCAAGAGGACAAGTTGTGTTGTTTTAAGTCACTGAGTTTGTGATAATTTGTTGCAGGAGCCACAGGAAACTATTAGAGGGAGCAAAAGTGGGGGCTTTTTGAGGATCCAGCTAGGGAGGGCGAGTGTGCAGTCACAGCATCCTTGGGTCATTTCACCAGCACGGGAGTTGGCCAACATAGCCCATGGTGACCCAGCCGGCCACCTGATTCCGTACAACCTGTGAACTAAGAGTGGTTTTTATATTTTTTATTGGTTAAAAAATTAAAAGAAAGATAATATTTTGTGACATGTGAAAATGATATTAAATTCAAAATTTAGTGCCTGTGGTCAGAGTCTCATTGGAAAGCAGCCACGTTCATTCCTGTGCTTATTGTCTGTGACTGCCTTCATTCTGCAACAGCAGAGTTGGGTAGTTGTGACTGAGCCCGGATGGCCTATAAAGCTTAACATATTTATTATCTGGCCTTTTACAGGAAAGGTTTGCTGATCCCTCTACTAGAGTCAGGACAGCAGCTTTGAGCTTGGGGTCCTCATGTTTTGCTGGGTCTTTCAGGAGACTGAGTTTACCCTCACCCCACACTGCCCACCATGTTCACTTGACCAAATCTTACACGGCACTTAATGTAAAGAGCTATCCATGCTCTGTACACTGCACTAAATGTTGAAGACGCAGCAATGAGTAAGATATAGTTTATTCCCTCAAGGACGACACACCCACACACCAAAACCATAACAACAACAACAACAACAAATCCTCTTATATATTAAGTGCATCAATCTCTATTGATACTCCTGACAGTCATCTGAGGTAAATATTACTAGATCAGCTTTTCAGATGACAAAACTGAGGTTCGGAGACGCTCAATAAATTACCCATAGTTACTTAAACAATTCTATTTAATGCCTAAGCCCACTCTGTCTCTGTAACATCACATTGTGTTCCCAGAGTCACCTGGTCCTGCCCCCATTCCTCCCATCTTTTCCTATAAACTGGAAGCCATTGTGACCTCAATAACCATAGCTCAAAATCTGTACCTCTTTATGGAAGTTATAGTTTTCAGGCATCTAGTAGAGTTTGGGAAGCCTCCCCCAGAGTTTTGTTTATCAAAATGTCATAAGAGCCAACAAATTAGGATGTTGAAAGAAAATACTAGATTGAAACTTAAAGCAAAATTGTAGGTATGGTGGCTCTAGAACCTTACTGGGTGAGGCAATGAGCAATGGGGCAGGTTCCTGTTAGCCAACGTGTCTTGAGTCCTGTCAGGCAGGATGTGCCTGCAACTTTGACTTTCTTCTCCTTTGGTGCTAGCCACTTGAATGATCATCTGTGTATTTCCTGTAGAGAGGACAGTGTCCTATATATCGGTCACTTTGGTTCCATCTCCAGACATAGGGGGTAACAACAAATGCTTGCCACCTTCCAGTGCCCAAGTAGGGAGCCAGAGGTATTAGAAAGAACAAAGGACTAAGGGTCAGTTCAGGTACCATGAAAGAAAATCAGTTTTTTGACTTATTTTTGACCCAAGTGTTTTGTCTGTCCTTCTCATAGGATAGCGGTGAGCATCTAATGAAAGCATGCATGTGAAATATTTTATGTCAGAAAGTGCTATGCCAGTATAAGACTTGGTATTAGATTATACCAAATAGAGTATGTTCTTATTTTCAGCAACATTTTTTTTGGGGTACCATCCACGTGCGCAGCTCTGTCGTGTGGATTCCTAGAGAACTATTAAGAAGCATTGGCCGGTACTACAAATTCTTTCTTAGTAGTGTTTTCTTGTGTGGCAGAGAAATCATATTTTATGTCACTTTGACCTGACTTCACTGCTGCTGACTGCAGTTCATACATTTCTGAAATGTAATCTAGTAAAGGGAAAAGTAGACATTTTTCTTCCTGGAAAGTCCAGTAGATTTGCCACATTGCTCTGAGCAATAGTAGTTGAATTTCCAAATTCCTATCAATGAGGGAGCAACATATTCTTGGTGAGAGGAGGGGAACTAGGGGGAAGAAGTCTCTGTCAATAATATGTAAGAAGAGAGACTAAAAAAAAAAAGTCCAAATCTGGAGGTCTTTCACTACAACCCTGCTAATTTGAGCCTGAGAGGAGCATTAGAAGGATTGTGTTTATGGAGATTGCTTTAGTAACCCAGCTTTGAATCCCAACAAATAAGATTATCCACCCAAAGCAGCAGCATCTGGCTTGACCCAGGAATTGAGGCATATAAAAATACTTATGGGGAAGTTTTAAAGAAGAAAACAGATGTAGTTTTAAAATTGGGATGGAATCTATTTTGTCAATGACTGTTTATATGGGTGTGGTCAAATCAGACACGCTTGAAAGCTTTGCTTTTTATAATTCACCACAACTTATTACAAATGGCAGGGTTGCGCCAGTATGGGTATGGCGTACTTTAAGAAAATCCAGTATTTATAACCCTGCAAATTTATAAACAGATGAACTAAGGGATGTATATTTCCATTGTAAAAGGATTCATTTATGGGGGTTTCTTCCAGAATATTGAAAAGATGACTTGATTTACAAATATGGTTTGCTCACGAGTTTTCAGAAACACATCTGAGAGTAATGTAAATGAACACACATATGCTCAGCTGGGTTTAGATTCTTCATTAAGGTGGGTAGAAACTACACCATGTCTCAGGATGACTACACCTGCTATAGGCTTGTTCTTAGTGCACACAGCCAGCTCACTTCTCACTTAACAATCAAGAACTCCTTATTGTTGAGAGAAGCAATCTGCCATGGGCTCTGTACTTTTTTGGTGGACATGCCAAGAATGCAAAGCTTTGACTGTTCTTCACCTGGACTGTTTCTCAGGGTTATGTTTACTATGAACAGAACTCAGGGGTGCAGTAATGTCTTGCTTTGGGATAATGAACAGGTTTGCTTACTGCTTACCGGAAAACAGCATGGGCCCTAAGCTCAGTGTTCCTCATCTGTGTTACAAACCCATTGCATGAGCAACATCTGTCTGGCCTAAGAGCATTACTCCAACGGGGCTTTGGGGCAGGGGGGTCTGGCACACATGCTGATGCTCATGCTTCTTGCTGTGCCATAAATAATAAAGTCTTTCGTCTCTGACCTAGGAGTCTCATGTCTCCTGCTGGTACCCATGAAATAGTAACCAGCTAACTTACTGGCTTGTGTATAGGGTAAAATTAAATCCCAGACCTAAAAGTGATTTCCATTTGATTGTGTTGGGTCTCATTCTGTGGATTTGGGGTTATCCAGGCACTTTGTTGACTTGAAATCAAAGGCATCTCTAACTTTATTTTCCCATCTTTTATTTGTCTAGGACTGCATGCTTAAATAGTTACTATTTTGTTGTCATAGGTCTAAGCTGCAATGGCTGGTGTTTGACTAGACTTCTGTTGTCATTGTTTTCTCTTACATTTAGAAAGGGGAATTCTTTGGTACTATTGAATTGACATTTTCTTCTCCAAGTGCAACTCCACATAATACATGGAAGGGAGAAACTAATATTATTAAGGAATCTGTACATTGGGAACAGAGGTTCTATGTATGATTTATGAATTGCAAGTATATATAGGATATATATTTTAAAGTTATCTTAAAAATTCTCCAGGTGTAGTTACCTGTGTATGGAGTGCATTACTGGGAGGTATCTACCTGGACCACATAATAGATGTGCTTTCTGTTCTGAGAATTAGCATTCTGGGTCCAGGAATAGGTTTCTTTTTTGCTCTCTGGGTTGGGGTTAAGTGTCTTATCTCTTAGTTGAACTTTAGAACATTTGGGAAACAAAAGATACTATCTTTGGGATAGAATTTATGTGTGGGCATTTGTATAGGTGACTTTGTAGATCTGATTTGTTGCGTATGTTTGTGAATGGGCATGGCGTGACCTGGATTTGTTGTGAGGGAACATAGAGAAATGATCCATGAATTCCATGTCCTTCAAATGATCACACTGAGAACCTATATGTTACTCCTAAGCTCTTGCCAATATTATGACTTAAACTTTCCTGTAATTCCTTTTATGGGGGGGGTGTTCAGAGTCTGAGGTCCAGTGGTGACCAACCTTTGTGCTTTATTCCCAATTGCCAAAAATCATTTAGAAGCAATTCAGAGGTTAAAGTGGGTGATCAAATGGTATAAAAACACTAAGACATATAATGTAACAAAATTGATTTGCAGATGGAACCCAAAGGCTATTGTCAAGTGAACTTCTAGAAATCCTTTAGATGATGTCATTTTCCCAGAACTAAGTGATGGCTTCCCAAAGTGTCAAGTACAAAGGGTCTAATAAATACGTCTGTATTAGTCAGCTTGGGCTTCTAAAACAAAATGTCATGCACTGGATGGCTTAAACAAGAGACATTCTTAAAATTTGTGCCTTGTATCTACACCCTTGGATAGTCCCCTCCCACACTGTGTCTGGTTTTGGCCATGTCATTTGCTTTGGCCTTCAAACAATAGCAAATGTCATTCTACCAGTGACTTGAAAAGTACTTGCATGTTGGGGCTTTCCCTCTCTTACTATTCTTGGAAACTTTGACCAGCACATGAATAAGCCCAGGCTGGCCTGATGGATGTTGAGAGTTGCATGACCCAGTCACCCCATCACCACAGCCAACAGCCAACTAATGACTGGGCTAATGACTGGGTGTGTGATCAGCTAACCCTAGTCAATCTGCTGGCTCTAACCGCGTTAGTGGGCTCAGCCTGGGTCAGCTGATCCTGGCCCAGATCAGCAGAACCAGTGAACCAATAGGTGTGAGAACACTCATGAATGATGGTTGTCTTGTGCCACTCAAGCATTTCAGGATGGTTTGTTATTGAGCAAAAAACGAACTTAGATCCCAACCATGCAACCAATAGCACAAAAGTTTCCAGTACAGATTTTTCAGTGTTGGATTTGAGTTCAGCCATCTGGTCTACAACTAACGATGTACATCCCACACTTCAAGAAACTCTGAGTCAGTCTAAGTTTCACCTTTTAGGTTTAACAGCTGAAGGTCCAGAGAGGTGACATGACTTTACTCAGGCTTCATAGTTAGCTAGTGACAGAGGTGATCTAGAGTTCAGGTCTCATGTGTACTGTCTATTTCCAGAGCAATTTGCTGCCTTCTTCAAGGTTGGTGTGTTTAATCATTTAAAAAAAAATGATGTGTAAGGTTTTAGGGAGACCTTATATCATCAGTTTGTCTGTATCCTCTCATGAAAGTAGCAGAATTCAAGTTAATAATTCAAGTTAATTGAAAAAGTCATTAAAAAATTTTTTTTGGATTATCTGTGCTCTGGATTGAATTGTATCCCCTTCAGCCCCAAAGATATATTGAAATCCTAACTCTCAGTACCAGTGAATGTAACCTTATCTGGAAACAATCTTTGCTCATGTAGTCAGGTTAAGATGAGGCCATACTAGGTTAGAGCAGGCCCTAAATCCAATGAAGAGTGTCCTTGAAGGAGAGAGAGATTTTCACATAGAGACACCCAGAGGGAAGATAGCCATATGATGATAGAGGCAGAGATTAGGATTATGCTGCCACAAATCAAGGAATGCCAAGGATTTACTGGGAACCACCAGAAACTAGGAAGAGGCAAGAAAGGATTCTTCCCTTGAGCCTTCAAAGAGAATATGGGCCAGCATTGATTTCCAACCTCTAGCCTTTGCAACTGTGAAAGAATAAGTTTCTGTTGTTTCAAGCCACCCAGTTTGTGGGACTTTGTTATGGTAGCCCTAGGAACCCAAGGCATCTTGCTCGTTTACTTCTGTTGGCAATAATATTCCACCTACGTTATACCTAAATAAGATGTGTAGTAGAGAAACTGATAGGGATTTAACAACAACCTCGTCCATCCCCTAAAAATAAGCCACTGAACAGAAAGAGCTGCATGGCTAACCGGAAGCTGAGTGTGTGTAGATGACAGAAGTACAGCCCGGTCTCATGTTTCTTTCCATCAACAAAGGAGGCACCAAGGCCACCTCGTTCCATTTTGGGCTGCTCTGGCTCAGACCTGACGCAGCAGAGCAAGTCTACCAGGGAGGATCTTCTTCAGAGTTGGTAAAAATGTAGAAATGTGGTCTTCGTGGGGAAGTTAACATTCACCAAAGAATTCTCTGTAAGTTCATCTTTTTTGGGGCGTGACAAACATCTATATCTTCTGTCAGTGAAATCATCTTCTAAGAGTGAAGACAGATACCCTCGGAGCTGACATTCCCTCCTTTCTTCTTCTAATTCTATTGTGATCCAAATGCTGGGTTTCCTGCACAGGAGAAAGTGATGCTGCCACCCAGCGAATTACTTACTACCTTCTGCTCCTTCAGGGCTCAGAGTAGCACGTCCTTTTCTTGGGTGCGTTAGTCATTATCCATTTACAGTCATTTACATTTTGAAATCTTTATCCTGCTGCATCGAAGTATTAATGGGGGGTGTAGGGCAGCTGCACCAGGCAATTTCCTTGGCTTCTGAAAACCTCCTTCAGATAATCCAGAAAAATCTGTCACATGGGGACCCCAATTTGTCTGATTACCTTTTTCTGACAGATGCTAGGGTCATATGCTTAGACTTTTATTTTTTGTTGCTTTCATTTGGTTAATTCTATTAGTGGCTTACTCCGGACATGAAAGTCATTTGCTATTAAAAACAAATGTCATCTCAAAAGGAAAATCCCAAGGCTGCCTTTCCTTCTGATCTCCCCATCAATAGCAGAGTCTGGATGTTCAAATCAAAAGTGCTGCTTTGCATTAATTGTCTTCTCTCCCCCCTGCCTCCATAGTATTTGGGGAATAATGCCTCTGAGTCGAAGAAGGAAAAAGAGGTCTTGATTATTAGGTGAATTTGAAGCTGTCCCTCAGACCGGCTCTGGATGGCACAACCAAGTCTGAGGTCAGCCCTGAAAATTCTGCTGGTGAGTTTGTCAGCGATTCCCAGCTGCCTCAGAATCACTTTTCACCCCCTGTTCCTCAAGTGCTGATTTGTTAGGGCCCCCAGTGTGCTCATCCGCAAAGCCAGATTTCCTAGTTTCCCTGCAGCAAAGTGGCCATGTGACGCAGTTCCGGCTGATGACATGTAAGAAGTCTGAGGGGGATTTCTGGGAAAACTTTGCTTTTCTTAATATAGGCATTGTTCCTCCCTCCTTCCGGCCCCATTTTCTTCCTTCCTGCCCATGAAATGTCTCAAGCTGGAGTAGCCATCTTGTTACCATGCGGGAGAAGCCAAGAGAATTGCAGAGACTTTGCCCCTGATGCATTTAACTACCAAACCAGTGCCAGGAAATGTCTGCTTCTGGTGTTCTTCTTTCATGGGGAAAAAGAATCCCCATTTTATCCGCATCACCGTTAAGTGGGTTTTTTTGTTATGTGCAGCCACGCTTGATCCTTGGGTGATACAGTGGATTTCTAAGAGCCCAGTGTGTTTCTATGTCTTAGGTTGAAGAGTTATCTGGAGCCAAAAGGAAATAGGAGCCAGGGAGGGAAGCCTGGCAGAGCAGAGCCCTGGCATTCGCTGTGTGTGTGTGAGACTGAGCCTCTTATGTTCTCAGTTCACTCTATGGCTTAGGGCTTTATTGGTGTTCTGGGTAACTTGTCAGAGGGATTCCCTGGGTTTCCAGGGCCTTTTGGGGAATTGCATTTAATGAACAACTGCTTTGTTCATTTCCACTAATTTTCCATTCTTGAGAGAAAAAGGAAGCTCTGACTGAGATAATGATATCCTAGTGCCCATTAGGAGAGCACAGTATACTTCTAAGTGAATTGGGGAGGGGGAAGGACATATTTTTATGAATTGAAAATGTCATTTTGTACACAAGAAGTCATTCTGAGTAAGGACAAAAATACTCGCAAAAACCAGAAATGTAGTTGGATTGGATCATCTCTTGTCCTGACATACCTTTAAAAATTTTGTTTCAGAATGTTCTAGTCATTTTTTACCACTGTAATCTGAAGACTGGGAGTCTACTGGAGTCTGTTGAAATTATTCTGCTGGACGTGGGGGTCAGAGTGTTAGCTGGGGGGGGGTGTCTAGTTGTATTACTATCATGGTGGGGAGATCTGTGCTTGCCTGGGGCTTTGGGGGGCCTCCTGAGGGGAATCCCCTCATGGCCGTGGGCCCTGACCTAGAGAAAGACAGCTATTGTGGGCAGCACCCCTGGGCTGCAGAGGGACTGAGCAGAGCAGTGCAGACCTCTCTGGATTCGCTCACTCTCGATATCTAAGTAGGCCCAGAGACTTCTTGTTTACTTTTCATTGCTCTGGCTGTTCTCGTCATATAGCTTGACACAAAATGCACCTCCTCAGATAGCAAGTAGGAGGCAGGACAGTCTACTAATCCAGAACCTGGTCTCAGTTCATCAAAAGATCTGGGTTCTGCCCTAGTTCTGCCACTTATATGCTGGCTGACCTCAGGTAAGTTACTCAGCTTCTCTGAGCCTTGGCTTTGCCATCTATAAAATTAACTATTCAGGGTAACTATTATTGCTGCATAGGAAATGACCACAAAAATCTCAGTGGCAGCCAATAATAATTTCTCACTCACATACTGTTGGTTGACTAGGGCAGTGCTTTTCCAGAAGCGTGAGCCTCTGACCCAGTTGTAATCTGCTTCATGCAGGTTATTCTGAGCCCAGGCGGGAGGACAGTGGTTGCCAGGAGCATGTTCTTCTCATGGTGGAGTTCAGAAGCTTCTAGGCTGGTGAGCAGAAACCTGTGATCCTCCTTAGGCCTGTAACTTAGGCACTGTCACTTTTGCTGTCACTCTATTGGTAAAAGCAAGTTACACGGCCAAGTGTCACATCCACAGAGTGGGATGTATATTCCTGCTATGGAGGAGGTGGGAAGGAAATATTTACTGAACGATATTCTAATGACCGTTCCCAGCTGAAAGAGATGTTTTGGAGACATAATGAGGATGATGAGAGGCATTCAGCATGGAGCCATACACATAGTAAGTCCTCATTAAATGTGAGCTACTCTTTCTGCTGCTGTCACTGCTACGTCTATTATACTATCCTCCCAGGCTTAGCAGGGATGGGGGCTCCGGCGAGGAATGCATCGAACAGGCTGTGCACTACTCAAGACCTTGCTGGCATGAGAATCACAGCTTCTTCTCCTCCACCCCAGCAAGCAGTGTTCTCTCCTTTGACCTTAAATGGGCCCATGGAAGCTTCTTAGAATTTCGGATCGTTGTGATGCTCAGCTTCTTATGTACATCCTTGCACCTGTGCAGCATGTGTATGCCGGTTCTCATCGGACTCTCTCGATTACCCTGTGAAGTAAACTGAGAAGCCATTGCCGTTATCACTTTACGGAGAGGAGAACAGGTTGGGTTGATCCCAGGTGACGTCTGTCCCTTTGGCTGTATAGTCTAAAGCTTGGATGGCAAGGCGTCATATTCATGACCAGGGCATTAGCTGAGCTGTAGGAATTAACCATAAAGATTTGGAACTTCAACATTTCTTTCTTCACTCCTTCGTTCATTGATTCATTTAACAAGCAGACATTTATGGAGCCCCTGTTAGGTGCTCCATAAGCACTATGGTGAGTGCCCTTGGGGCAGCCTGAAAGGAGTGGAGGGCTCAGCAGACTCTGGGGTAATTCTAGGCCCATCTGGGGTTCAGAGCTTGGCAGGGAGTTGGTGGTGAGGGCAGAGTCAGGAAGCCCGAGCTTGTTCTTCACACCCCCCCCCCGTGTCCTTCGTGAGCTGTATGCAGTCTCCTCCCACATCTCCTTAGAGCACCCATTAGGTCCAGCTAGACCACTCTTTCAGGTGGCACTGGAACATGCCTCAGAGGGCTACAGGTTGACCTAGTTGGGGACCATCTAGTGATAGTCCATCACTTGAGTAAGTTCCCTGTGACAATAGGGCCACAAGATCCAATACTAGAGCTGGCGGTCAGGGGCCTGGGTTGCTGCATTGATTCCACGGCCAAATGGAAGCTGGGGAGGCTATGTAATGATACTCCCCTTCCCACTCCCTCTCTCTTTTCCTGTCTCTGAGATGGGACCTGTGATGCACTGGACGGAGAAGGTCTTGATTAATTAATTCCTTATTCTCAAGCCTGAACTAAACTCACAATTGAAACCTATGAGGCCAATGGAGATTATTTATCCCCATTTTACAGATGAAGAAACAGACTCAGAGAGGGTAAGCTGTTTTACTAGAACACAGTTTTACTAGAATCCCAACTGACCTCACAGGTGCCTTCTAGTCTTCAGATTCCATAATACTTTCCCATTCACAAACGCTTAGTGTTATGTTGTTCCTTGAAGCGCCCGGAGCTTGCCAATACTTACCTGTCAGTGTTGTGAGGAGGCCTGAGGTAGGAGGGGCGAACAAGGAATGAGAATCTTCCCTTCTCCCTCCCACCCTAGGGAATCCTTGTACTCCACCTTTCCCCAAACCCCGGATTTTGCAGGGGAAGGAAGAACCAATCCAGGACCTAAGCCCATTGGAGCCAATTAAGTCCTGGGTTGACCTTGATTCAACAGGGCATGGCCACTCTGTGCTGGGTGGGCACCCTTACGTCTCCACCGGTCTTGGCTCCTTGGCCTTGCTCATCTTCGGCCTCAGCCTGCTGTGGAGCTAAGGTCTCTTGGTTGCTTTATCAGTTTCCCTCCTCCACTTTTGTTGAAGGTCTTGACTTCAGAGCTTCAGGATGTTTCAGAAAGAACAGAGGTATCTGGGCTGCCTGGAGTGTGCACACTAGGCCAAAAGTCTACTAAGTGCCTTATAGCTGCTATTTACTCTGAGTGAATTTCGTCCTGACTCCTGTGATATAGGTGGTGCTCTCTTCATTTCATAGATTAGGAAACTGTGAAGCTCAGATAGGTTCTTTATCTTCCTCAGGATGACACAGCTGGTAAACAAAGCTTACTTTTTCCATCACGTAATTCTTTCTTGTCAATAACAGTTGCTGATATGGATCAGAGGTTTCTTATATGTTATCTGCAATCCTCATAACAGTTCTGCCTTCTTTACCCTTTATTGCACAGAGGGGTTAAGTAACTTGCCTTAGGTCACATAGCTAATGTTATAGTTAGAAGTTCAAGCCCTGTCAAGACTCCCACACCCCTCTTATCCTTTTTCTCACTGAGAAAGACCTCTTGGGCTTCCGCATAATCTCACTGATGCACTTGCAGACTCCCATGTGTGGCAGAAGGCTAATTAAAAGAACATTCTTCATTTAAAGGGCAGCCTGCGTGTTTGGTGTGCAGAGGGAGGTGGTGGGAAGTGAAACCCTAGTCCCAGTCTTGGTGGTTGGTGGGCTGATGTGATTGTAAGACCCTCACATCTTCTTTTTGAGCATCTCTTGCTGGCATCACACCTTTTCTAGCAGTTGACTTCCTGAGTCTTTGGTCAACAGCTGTGGCTCTAAGGACTGTCAGTCATCTGGCTGGGCCCTTCTCACCTATAACCCCTATTCCCCCCAAAGCATTTGAGGTTTGCCTTAGTGAGGTAAGCCAGGCACAGCCCATAAGAGAATAGTCCCAGTACAGGCAGCTTCTACCATCAGGAAGTGAACCAGGGTCTTGCCTGGACTCCAGCCCAAGCTCAGAATGTACAGCCAACAGGAGGTCACTGGGAAAGGGTATTAGCTCATTGCAACCTTTAGCATCATTGCTGTGGTTCCTCTCCTGCCTTGGAAAAAATTGCCTCTTTTTCCTGACGACTCCCTAACACCCCTACATAAACCCAGATGTTGAGGGCCAAAATGGACCAAGGCAGAACACACCCTACTCACCCTGTGCTGTGAGAACACTAGACTTTGTGCATTTTCTAATCTGATTACGTTTCCAGCCCAAACCCTCTTTATTTCTCACCTCCTAATTGATTTCCCTGCTTCCGCCCCTACAATTTACTCTTTACTCAGCAGCCACCCTGATCCTTTTTAAATTGGAAGTCTGATCATGTCACTCTTCTGCTCCAGGTCCCCTAATGGCTTGTCATGCTCCTCAGAGAAAAGCCAAAGTCCTTACAGTGGCCTCTAATGATCAAGGGCAGGGGCCAGCATGCTTCTTCTGCAAAGGGACAGATAATAAATAGTTTTGGCTTTGTGGGCCATTGGTCTCCGTGGCCGTTACTCAACTCTGTGAGCATGAAAGCAACCACCGACAGTATGTAAATGAACGCGTGTGGCTAAGTCCCCACAAAACTTTGTTCCCAGAAACAGGCAATAGGTCGGCCCCTGGTATGGTGACCTCTGCTCCAGGTGACTGACCTCTGCTACCTCTCGGCTCTTACGATCTTGTCTTGTCCTCTGCTTCAGCCCCACTGCTATCTACAAATACTCCAGGCCTCTGTTTGGGGCTTTGCCCTGACTGTTCTATCCAGAACATTCTTCCCTTGTGTATCTGAGTGCCTCCTTTTCTCATTTCCTTCAGGTTTCTGCTTCCATGTCATTGTCAGAGAGCCCTCCCTGGCCACCGTGTCTGAAATAGCAACCTTCTCATTTTCTTAGCACCTCACACTTTTTACTCTGCTTCATTTTCCTCAATAGCTCTTGCTACCACCTGTATATTTATTTATTGAACCAATAAATGATTTCTTTGGCAAATATTACCGAGTGCCTCCTTAATGCCAGGCAACACCCTAGGTGCTGGGAGTCTGTAGATAACAAAACAGACAAAAGCCTTCTATCCCTGGACTTTAAGTCTAGCTGGGGAAGACAGACAGTGAACGTAGTGAAAATAAATATAAATGTGGCAGGTGGAAAGATAAGTGCTCTGCAGGAAATTAGGCTGGGCAAGGGGGCAGGTCAAGGGGACATGCCTCTGTTTCTCTCTCGGTACTCGTCTTCTGCCTGGCGTCATGGCTAGTTCTGGAGTTACGGTGCCCTTAACTCCCTTTGCTCAGCATGGAGCCTGACGCTGCAAAGCTGTTACATCTGACAAAATCCCGGTGCCGACAGGGGGCGCCACAGACTGTGCAGAACTGGCTGTACAGAGAGGTGTGATCCAGACAGGGGCCGCCAAGCTTCTGAACAGGCTGGAAAGGGAGGTGAAGGCTGTAGCAGAGGGATGGGGAAGTTGGAAGTTGTGGGATGTAACAGGATCTGAACACAACTGCCCGCACCACAAGTGTTTTTCATGGAGCGCTGCCTAAAGTACCAGGCATTCTGGGACAATGCACTTCTAAGTAGGATGCTTAATAAATCAGCCAGGCATGCATTATTATGCCGCCACGGAGCCCTTGTTGTGTCTTAATGCTCAATTATACAGCGCGGAATCTGGGTCGGGCTTTCTATCATCTTGGATGTGTGGCAGAAATGGCCTCACTCTAATTGCTCTACATGGGAATGGGTTCGTTTGTGTTTGGCGGGTGACTCACGCTGATTGACAATTAGATTGAAGGGGCCTCACGGAGGATCACAGGCTCAGACAGCTCTAGACCTTGAAAGAGATCTTAGAAGTGACCCTAGTCCAATCTGCTCCTGCAGCAGATGGGAAAATCGAGGCTCACAGAGAGGAAGTGACTTGCTCGAGCTCATCAGACAAGTAGCCATAGAGCCTCAAGTCAGGCTGCTGATTGAGTCAAGTACTCACTGTACCAGCTCAGGCAGATTCTCAGGACAGCCACCGCTGCCCTTCCTATGTCGGCAGCAAACGCCGTGGAAGGTGACATTTGACTCTGAAGCTGAAGACCCACCGGAAGACGCTGTGCTTCATTTACTTGAATAAAAATGGACAACCAGTTAACAAAACAACAGACTTCCATATTTTATGGATCCCCAGGGACCCAGTGAACTCATGCTCCCAGATTAAAGGAAAGAGGAAAACCATACCCTCCTTGCCGAACTATGCTGCCTGCTGGTTCCCCAGTGCCCCAGCGGTCTCTGGAATGGAGATTGTCATGTATGACAGCTGGAGAGCATTATCGCTTGAAGGTTTGCATTCTGGCTTTTATATTTGATTTACATAGATCTGCATACTGTATGCTCTGGGCCTTGTTTTCTGTTCCATTCCATCTTCACAGCCTCCCTTTTCCAAGCTCAGTGGGTATTTTGGCTTCCTTAGCTCCTCTGGGTGAGACAGGCACTTGGCTAGAGTTTGATCTGGAGAAACATCTGGAAGTTCCACCTCAAGGAGAGGCTCTGGGGCAGAGTGGCTGCTGGGCCAGGGATGTGTTGGAGTCGTGTGGCCGGCATTTCTCTTAAGCTTCCATGGTAGAGCCTTGCTGACTGCAGTCCTTATTTGTCTCCTGTCTCCCGGGCTGTCTCTGTGTATAAATGCCCGAAGGGGAAGCTTCGAATCTCTGTGTCTGGGGCAAAGTAGAGAGATGACCACATTTTGGGCACCTAGATCAGTCCTAGATGAGAAATAGTACTAGATGAAAAAGGCAAATTAAAACCACAGTGAGATATTACTACCCACCCAGTAGAATGGCTAAAATGAACAAGACTGATAATACCAAGAGTCGACAAGGATGTGGGTCAAGTAGAACTCTCATATGTAACTAAGAGAAGCCTGAACTGGTACAGTCACTTTAGAAAATCACTTGACAAACTTTCCAGAGGTAGACATGCCTCTCCTATCACCCGACAGTTCCATTCCCAGGTCTTTCACCAAGGGAAGTGAGTGCATATGTCCACCAAAACACATGTACAAGAATGTCCATAGCAGCTTCATTCATAACAGTGTAATACTGGAAACTACTCAAATGGATAAGTCAGTATACTTGTACATGGACTAGGGCATGGCAACATACAAGAATAAACTGCTTATATGCAACATGAACGAATCTCACAGATGTAATGTGCAGCAAAAGAAAACAGACATCCATACCGTACGATGCCATTTGTATGAAGTTCAAGAACAGCAAAGCTGGTCTATGGTGATAGACTTCAGAACTCTGGTTACCTCTGGGGAGGGAGATGGACCAGGAAGAGGCATGGGGAGGCTTCTGGGGTGATGGGAATGTTACAGATGTGAAAATTCACTCATTCACTTAAAATGTGTGTGCTTTATTGTGTGTCTGTTATACTTCAATAAAACCGAAGAAGATGAAAGGACTCAGGTGAGAAAGCCTCCAGTCCCATTCTGGTAACATCCCATGTCTCTGACTTGCAGGACTTGGACTCTATTTCCAGACTCCTGATACCAGTTTGCTTTCTGAATTACGTGTTTCAGCATTTCCTACCTGCCTACAAGTTGATGTTCAAACATGCCCTGAGCCTGCTCCCTGCCTCTGTCTTAGTACAATATTTGCACACATTCAACTTCAAGTTGAGCTGACAGTGTCAGAATTTGCCTGCAGCCAAAACAGCTCTTCAGGGCCTGCCTTCCCTACTCTCCAGCCCACTTAGTCCAACCCTTAGTAGTCAAGATGAGATGGGCCAAGGATCTCCCCATACCACATTCTCCATCAGCTCCCCACTGCTGCCCCAATTTCCAAGGGGCACTTGTAGAGGGGATACTCCTTTACTAGCTGGATAATAAACGCTGGGTAGTCTCAATGAGCTGGATTGCACGGACTCCTCTGGACTGAGCTAATGGCCAACTGAAGGCTTGGAATAAAAACAGACCCCTTCTCCTTGGGCCCTCTCCTCTAGGATAAGGATGGCAAATACTCCATATATGGGCCAACCCATCCTCTCCTGGCTCCTTCCTTCCCCATGGCAGACATTAATCCTTGATTATAGCACTTTTCTAATAAGTTTGGATGGAAAGGTTCTCCAAGGAAACACAAGAGACACAGCGTATGCTCAAGTCTCTGAAGACAGGCTTCCCTCTTAAGGCTTAGCCAGGGTAGCATTCCCTCTCAAACAAAAGGTAACTCTGGGCCTGTCTTGCCATACCAGCTGCCAAAGGAATAAGAGAAATTGAAGTTCTAGGTCTGGTTCTTAGAAGCAGATGTTGAGAGAAGGATTTGCCTATAAGGGACTTACTAAGGAAGTGCTCCCAGGTTATGGAAGGGGATGAAGGAGAAAGCAAAGGTAGTCTCAGGTGAAAGGTCCCCAGAGGTGGCTTTGCTTAGATTGGTAGGAGCCTTCTGGAGTGTAAGTTACTCTAGGCATTGTCCAAGGGAGTTAGGCTTGCATACCTTTGCACCTGTCCATCATTGATCAAGCGCCTCTCAGGACAGGTCAGTTCCCAGGCACTCCTGGCTGTCTGTGTGTGGGGAGCACTCCAGTGGCCCGAGGGCAGTCCTCCAAAGATGAACCGTAGGTGTGGGTGTGGAAAGTAAAGATGCACTCAACCTGGGGCACATGGAAACAGTAAAATACAAACACTCTCCACTACTAAAGGCAATTCAAAGAGACATAAGGCACATGATAGACTGCCTAGGAGCAGTGCAGTTTCGAATCCTTCCCTGCTATGGGGAGGAGTGCAGGGGAAGGAAGAAGGTGATTATGCTCTTCATGATCAATCCCAGCCTGACCCCCACCATAGCTGTCCCTCATGGCTGCATAAGGGACGAAGGGCCAGGGTACTGCCTCTAGACACAACCACTACAAAGGCACAAAGGGATCTCCCCGGAAGAGGCTGCCAGCTCCTAACCCTCCTGCAAAATCCGCCGGCATCTCGATCACTTTCGGTTTCAAAGCACCAGCCGATTTTGGGGTGCCTTCCCGTGCCTGACTTTATTTTCATTCCTGTGACGTGGGCAGGGACTTTTGTTTCCATCAGTCACATAATACAAAGGGTTGATGCGCTTTCCGGTTCATTTCTTTGTGCTGCTTCTCCAGTGAGTTTGTATTTTTGTCTGGAGCCGACCCTGATTGTCTCTCTCCACAGCTGAACCGGCAGGGTTAAGGAGCCGTGTTAATTCCCCACCTTTAAACAGTCCTCTCCACGCCCTAAGTCATAGAATGATTTTTTTTTCTTTTGTGCAAAAAAGATTGGGACCCTGGACACCTGGCCCCTGGTGTTGGCTCGGCCCACCTGCTAGCTGTTAAAATTCTTTAACCTCTCTGGGCCTCCGTTTTCTCATTTGCAGTATAAAGAGGTTGGGCTAGATGACAACTCCAGTCCTTGCTCTGAAACTGTGTGCACACATGGCTCTGGGTTATGGGAATTGTGTTTCTTTGTTCATTAGGAACAAAGACCAGGACTCAGATTTTAAAGTTGCTACTATACTTTGATTCCAATACCTTACTTTTTAGGTAACGTTTTTCTTTAAGAGGTGGGAGCTGGCTGGTGTAAGGGGACCTTTTTTTTTTTCTTTTCATTCATTCTTTCTTTTACTTTCTTTCTTTCTTTCTTTTTTTTTTTTTAACATTAAAGCCCTGTCTTCAGGGAAGAAGAGGCTGTTGGATGTATTTTGAATGTTTCAAATCAAAGCCTGCCAAGAGAAGGGGAGCTATAGGTTTCAATAAGCACCTTCTTTCAGCAATTTTAAGAATTTCACTTATGAGGATAATGAAATCTTCAGAAACCGTGGGAGACATACCAGGAAAAAAAATATGATTCATCAGTGGAATTTCTTTAGATACTCTCTGTCCCTATCCTCTCTGCAGTCTTTTGCACTCTCCCTGGATCTTTGGGAGCTTGAGTGACCAGGGTCCCCCTTTGCTATTGACCACCCTAGCTCCTGGGGCTACCTTGTGCTGTTGCGTGCTGCTCACGGCAAGTGTTTCCACCGGCAGCCCAGGCCTTCCTGAACCAATGCTCATTTCTTTTGCATCCTGCTTTGGTAAAAACAAAGCCATGGATGTCCTGTTTCTGTGACAAGATGTGTTGGCTTGTTTTAGCTGTGCAATCTGCGCCCACCCTGGGGTTTAGGTGCTTCTGTTGGGTGCTAACCTCTCAGAGGTCTGTCTGGGTGTGCAGGCCCTGACAGAGAGAGCGTGCCCCGCTTCTAGTTTGGAGAGAAGTGGGGGAAAGCTGGCTTCTTTCCTTTTATAGGTTTCCTTGAGATTTTGCCAAAATTCATTCCCAGCTATTTAAAGATTAAGAAAAGGAATACATTTTTCGAGAACTTAATTTGATGTAATTTCAGGAAAAAAAAAACCCAACACATACGTTTAGAAAAGGCGACGTAAAATCCTCAAAGACCCCCTTGAAAGGACGAGCTGACGGTTAGTGAAAAGCAGTGGGCGTGGATGGATTCTGTACATTTTCGAGGATCAAGTTCCCTGCAAAGAAGGAAAAATTGTGGGATGGGTGTAGTATAAACAAAAAGCTGAGTTCAAATGAGGACTTTGAGAAATTAAAATCAAAAGGAACTCTTCAAAACAAGTGTCCGTCTTGGGTATTAACCTCCAACATGGAAATGAAAACAGTTTTAGAAAGCTCTAAATAAAAAGGCAAACCACATTTGGGCGTACTTCAGATCTTTTGGCCTCTAGCTTTCTGTGGGAAGCTATGGCTTCCCCTCATTTGCTTGCTGGGTGTAGCATTTGTTTTCCACGATGTGCATCTAGGATTTCTCACCGGCTCTCCAGAGCTGTGCTGGCTTGAAAGAGGAGGGCATTTTGCGGCTCTCGCATGTGAGGCCCTCACGGCGTGTGAATCCAGTGTAATGGTGGAAAAAACATAGACCAGTAAGCAGGAGACTTCGCTTTTTGGGTCCCATTTCTCTTTCTTACACTCTGAGTGACTCAGGGGAAATTACTTTCTTTCTCTGAGACTCCATTCTCTTGCTATAACATGAAACCCTGTCGGAAAGGGTTTTCTAGGATGATGGAAATACTTTCTGCACAGTCCAGTATGGCAGGGGCTAGGTATATGTGGCTATCGAGCCCTAGGAGAGGTACTAGTGTGGCTGTGGAATACATTTTAATTTTATTTAACTTCAATTGCCACATGTAGCTAGTGACTAACACATTGGGCAGAGCAGTTTATTTAAATTTTCTTTCTTTCTTTCTTTCTTTCTTTCTTTCTTTCTTTCTTTCTTTCTTTCTCTTTCTTCCTTCTTTCTTTTCTTTTCTCTTTTCTTTTCTTTTCTTTTTTAGTAAGTAAGCTCTATACCCAACATGGGGCTTGAACTCACAACCCTGAGATCAAGAGTTAAATGGTCGGGGTGCCTGGGTGGCTCAGTCATTAAGCATCTGCCTTCGGCTCAGGGTGTGATCCCGGAGTCCTGGGATTGAGCACCACATCAGGCTCCTCCGCTATGAGCCTGCTTCTTCCTCTCCCACTCCCCCTGCCTGTGTTCCCTCTCTCACTGGCTGTCTCTCTCTCTGTCAAATAAATAAATAAAATCTTAAAAAAAAAAAAAGAAGCGTTAAATGGTCTACCAACGGAGCCAGCCAGGTGGCCCTGGACAGAGCAGTTTTAGACGGTAGCTGGAATCCCTCTGGTTATAAAATTCCATGATTCCATACCCTGGTGCTAGGCTTACATTGCTCATCACTCACAAACATTCATCAAATCATTATTTGGGGCCTTGCCCGATCCAGGTGCACTTTTAATTCCTAGGGAAATAAAGATGAGTGAGGCACAGTCCTTGTTCCTTGAGGGCTCACAGTCTCGTGGGAAAGAATCATACACTTCTAGAAACTGTAGGCTGTTGAGGGCTTGAGACTCCTGGGAAAATGGAGAGGAGAGCCGGCCCTCGTCGGTATTCGTTACACATGAGTCTTTAGCATTTGCTGAGCAAGGATGTACGGGTAGGCAGTTTGTTCCAGCTAGGTCTGGCCCACTTTCCCTCCCTAACCTTAGCAGCTAAAAGTAATCTGGACGTTCGCCAGCTGCTGAGTCAAAACCTGGTTATTTTTAGCCTTGGAAACCTTGAAACCTAGTTAGGGTAAATAACCTAAAAGAATGGGACTGAGAGATTCACCCTTTCATTCAGCAAATAAGGACTGCGTGTGTGTTGCGTGTCAGACGTTGGGCTAGACGTCACAATGTGGCCACGCAGGAGACAGGCACGGGCCTTCCTCTCGGAAGCTGGCCCGGGATTCGAGAGGGGGAGGAAGACATCACACAAGCAAATAAAGACAACGATTTTAAATACTGTTCGGAGGAAAAGAAGATGTTGGTAACTAAAAAATATAATAATTTAAATAAATCATTTATGATGACGATCTAACCAAATCTGCTGGTCTCCAGCTTGTGTCCTGAAGTTAAAAAACAGAAAACAACAGCAACAAAAAGACCCCCCCCAAAAAACTGAAAAAAGATTTCCAGGCCTGGCTGTGCTGCTCGCTTAGGCATGAACTTGGGGAAGCTCGAGCTTGTTCTCAGGATGCAATAATATAATGTGGGTGAAAGGGCCTGTGTAATCAGTTAAGCACTCTGTAATGGTAAGGTTCCATTATTACTACTTCGGCTCCAAAATCTCCTGCTAGATGGTAATTGACTAGTTGAGGGCCTCTGGTTCAGCACCAGGGAAGGGGAGACCCAGGAGAGGGACCAAGAACATTGCGAGGAGGGGTGCTGCTGGTCACGTTTCTTGGAACCGTGTTCTCTGCAGCCCTTGGCTTCCACTGAGAGCCTGGCTCAGTGGGTCTGACCCTACTTTGGCTAGAACTGCCGATCTTAACTGTTCCATATGTTGCATGGATGTGTAAAGTGTTGATAAAGTATCTTTAGGCCAAAAAAAAAAAAAAAAAAGATTTTGGAAACTGGCGGCGTGGATGCTGAGAATAGCTGAGGTCACCAAGGCTAGTGGGGCGCTGAAGGAATGTGGGCCGATTCCCCTCCCCCACCATGGTGAGGTTTTGCTTCCTTTTAGGACCAAAAGGGTGTGAGCTGTGTGGTCAGTAGGAAGCTGGTAGAATCCTTGAGGCAGGATGAGAAAGAAGCAATGGTTTCACGAGGCCCCTGAGCCTTATTTGCAAAGTATCTGCAGTCCCCACCCTCCTGTCCATGTCCTGAAGTTCATGATGTATCCGAGCACAGGTAACCAGGGACATGCAGTAAGCTATTACTGTATACTGAATGTGTGCTCTTGGCTCTGTACCACACCGCCTCGTGGAATTCCGGGTGCTCGGTGGCTTCCATTTGCCCCCGCGATTCACTCTGCGCCCTTCCCCACCCTGCTCAGGGCTCCAGGCGGAATGCTTTCAGGGGCTCCCTTGCCCTCTGGTCTCTTTTGGTTTCAGCCAATGGGACTCCCCACGCACCCCTCTTTGCGGAGCTCGTGGGTTAGATCACCACGTCCCACCCGCGCCCCTTCAGGTCTAGGTGTGAAATTGACACCCACTGTTGTTAGCCTTGAGGCATTGCACCCTCTCCTGTGGTTTTGCTACATCCTCCACACTCCTTTGTAACCAGTTCTTTTACTAAACCCTCCTTGGATTATCCAAATTTGAATGAACTTTCCCTCCTGGTGCTCTGATGGGATGGGCAGCCCAACGAGCCCACGAGGTGTGGACAGTTATTGCTGCTATCTTGAAGATGACATAGGGAAACAGAAAGCTTAGGATTTGTGTCCAAAGTCACACAGCTAATGAGCGAGCCTAGGGGATTAAAACCAGGTGATCTGATTCCAGAAGTTGGGTCCCTGAGCAATGCATTATAGCGCCTCTCAGAGCAGGGGAGGTGGGGTGGGGGCAGAATGAGGGGAATGGTCCAGGGCTTGATTTTCATCACTAAGTCTAAAGTCCCTTTGAGTTCTGTTGCTTCCTCATTAGCTCCTCCTGCCTGTCAGCTGGGCCAGGGCCATGAAGTGCCTGGCAGGCAGCCTGGAAGAGGCAACCTTGTGGCGAGGTCCACAGAGGAGTGGACAGCAAAAGTTGATCTCTGTGGTTGGAAACAACGCAACAAAACAACACAGGACAACCCCGGATTAATTAAACAAGCAGAAAACCGTCCCCTGGACGTAGCAGGGGCTGACAGCTTCCCCTCGATGATTTCATTCAGTGGTGATGGTTTTGTCAAGACGACATGCTGTCTGGAACCACACACAGTGTCTTATTCTGGCTGAGAAGATTTTTTTTTTTTCTTCTCCTTCTGAGTTGCACAGGCTCTGGCTGGGAGTGACAGAAGCCAGCCTGTAACTTCGCTGACCTACTTCCCGGCTGGCTCTCCAGCCAGCAGCCCACGCATCATCCATTTTAACCAGCTTTTCAAGGTCACGACTTTTCCATGCAGAGGCTGGCTTTTGCTTGACACAAAGCCAGGTACCATCAATTGTCCTGTTTACGAAATTTTCAGTGTTCCCTTTCTTTAGCTGAGTAAAAAGTATGGGTTGGGCTCCTGTTTAGGACAGATAACAAATGCAGTTGCTCTGAGCCTAAATTGGCCACTTGGTCTATACTTCAGGTGTTTAAAAAGCAGGTTTTCCACTATTATGGAGCACCTGGGCCAGACCAAATACAAACAGTGAAGGATTTAGGCTGTCCCGGTAGACGGTCATACTCCTTTTTTGTTGTTGTGACGCAGACAAATGCATGCTGCACATAAACACAATGTCTTATTTTTCACTCTTATGAAAGGACCATATGAAACCAGCTCTTCACAGATAAAAAGCAACTGCTTTGTGTATCTATTACTGTACCTTTCATCTCCCAAGGCTTTGTGAGAAACTTCCAGCTGGAGCTACATTCTTTTCTGGTTTGATAAAGATAAATTGTATTCAGTGAGAGAGAAAGGGGAAACATTTTCTTGATTATTCTCTAAATAAAAAGTCAGGGGAAATGGGGTTTTTTTCCCCCCAGTACTCAAAGTAGTTATTTCCCCTTCAAAGTGACCCCAAATTTTCTGTGCTGCTCAGCATTCTAAAACTGTTTGATCTTAAGAAGCTTGTTATCTATTGGGTCCTGGGAGCTCATTAGAGAATAAAGAGGGCACATAGCTTTCTCTGCTAATATCTGCTAATCATCAACAGCTAGCTTTAGGCAATATGGTACAGTGTTTACGGCATGGGATCCGGAGTGGGAATCTTGGCTTTTCCCCTTGCTGATTGTGTGCATTTTGGTAAGTTAAGTTGCCTGTGCCTTAGGTCCCTTATTTCAGGTATTAGAGATAATAATAGCACTGGCATAAAATGTTGCGAGACGTAGATGAAATAGCCATGGAAGGTGTCTAAAATTGTGCTTGCCACATAGTTAGCTTTTAATGAATGTTAAAAATTATTAGCGACCACAGGAAGGAGGAAAGGCAGAAAGAAATGTAGCTGTCTGTATGTGTGTGTGCGCGCGAGCGTGTGTGTGTGTGTGTGTGTGTGTATGTGCATGTCTAAGTGTGGAATTGAGTTGCCTGGCGAAGGGAGCCTGGAGAAACGGAGCAAAGGAAGGAGGGGGGGCCTGGTGGGTTTTCTTAAAAGGGCTAAGTGCGATCCAGGAATTTTCAGGCCTGATTTTCTTTCTCTGTTGGCTTTCAACACAAGCAAGAAGACAAGAGGAGACCAACTGCCTCTGGAGTTGCTGTCCCTAGCTGGGCAGTGCCATGTAGAGCTCTGAGCAAAAGCCTTGGCTTCTAGCAGCTACACCTGGGGCTTGCAATGGCCTGAGGCCAGTGGGAAGGGGGCGTGGTGGGGGTGAATGCAAATTTTTGGTATCTGCATTGACCCTTCATTCTCCAAGAGGTCCTCTTTCACTGTGCCTGGAACCAGTCACAGTCTAGGGAGCTGCTCGAATGGACCAAGCAGGCTGCAGTTGGCCGTGGTCTCATGACTTTGGGGTCCAGAATATTTTGACCTTGCCATCTTACGTTGTGAACAAAAGAATTTTAATAGGATCATACCAATATCATTTGCTTTTTGTTGAACATACATTTTTCTCAAGCAATTCCATTAATTCAGTTTGGCTTCTTGCATAATCTTCTAGCTCACACAGTAAGTACTTTGTGACATTTTTCTGCTTTTAATGACATGATTTTCATTAGGATCAGATTCAGAAAGAAACAGAGAAAGGAGGACAAGGAAAGAAAGTTTAGGAAATGGAGACCAAGTGAAAGGCAGAGAGAGAGAGGAAGAAGAGAAACAGAGAGGAATATATACAGGAACTCATATATACAAGGACAGAAAAATAAAAAATATAGACTTAGAGAAATTGGGGGATTTGCAGAAGCAGTCACACAAAGAGAGAGGGAGACAGAGAAACATGGAAAGAGAAAGATACCACAAACAGATGAAGACAGAGAGCAAGCGTAGAGAAAATGTCCAGATATGCGTGTGCGCGCGCTCACCCACACCCACACACAATCACAGAGCGAGAGAATCAGAGAGAAGACACCCTCACCACCCACGATGACCAAAGAGACCGTGCTGCTCTGGTGTATCGGTTGCCAAATTTTGGATACAGCAGGATCAAAATATAGTTTGGGTCAAAAATGGGGTTGAACTGTTTTCATGATCAAAATGGCAGAATCCAGATGAGGTATATAATGGTTTTCACAGTTCTTAATAAGCAGAAGTTTTATGAATTTTAATAGACTCTTTTAAATTTTTTTTAGATCAGGTACTTGCAGAAGAATCTCCTTTCCTGGTTGTAGAACCACTTTTATGTGACCTCATAGATATTTTTCCTTTCTGGAGTGGGAGCATCCTGGCTTCAGAACCTCCTCGTCCACTGACATATCCCTACTCCCTTCTGTTTTGCTCCCGAGTTCCATGGTAAGCAGATAAGATATAGGTGTGGTTCCCTTCTGTGCAGGAAGCTGGCCAACCATGCAAGGACTGGAGGCCTCAGCGATGGAATGTGGTAGGAGAACAGACTGAAATAAAATGTCCGTGCTTGGGGGCACCAAATACTGTGAGACCCATACGAAACACTGCTTTATATGGCTCTTTCAAGATCTCGAAATCCTTATGGTTTCTTAAATCCCAAGGAAATAGACCCAAAGACACAGAGAATGTAAACTAGATCTTTGAAATTCCCTTTGGTTAGTCTTGAGAAACTTATTTCTGCAGAAGTGCCTTCTGACTGACAAAAGCTTACTTTTATATTCACAATCTCACCCTGTCAAGGTCTAGTCTAAAATCACCCTCAGAGAATATTGTGCAGTAACTTCTAAAAAGCCCCAAAGCCTCTCGATTTATGCATTTAATTTATTGTTTTTCTCTTTCAGAGCTTTCCTTTGTACATAACCAAATCCTGATTTTGAGTGCCTATCACACACGGCTAAGCCACGATGTTGGAAGGCCGTGTTTGAATTTAGAGCTTGAAGTTCTTAGTTTACTATCAAGTCCCTTGTCCTTTAGAAATTTATATAAAATTTCCCACCCCTCCTAACCTCCTACTTTCTGCTCCCTTTGGAAGTAGTTAATTAATTTCATGTCTCAAAGATGCTTTGTTTCCTTAAGTAGTTCAGTCTGGCTCGTCTTCCACTGGGTATCACTTTTCGCCAGCACTTGACACAAACTCATTCGGAAATAGCTCGTTGTGGGCCAGTTGTCTGGGTTTGATGGGACAATTGCTTATGAGGTCAAGGTCTTTATGCATCACTCAGTCATTCAACAACTGTTCATGAATCCCCGATAGGGGCCATGCACTAAAGATAAAAAAGGACTGATCTTTGTGAATCCTTGCCCCCACCCCGTAAGGACCCCAGTACTGAGCTGGTTGGGGTCCTCATAAGCACTCTGGGGGATTTTATACTGAAAGTAGAAAACACAGGAGCTGGTGAGCAAGACCAAGACAGTGTCTTTGGCAGGGAGGTGAGAGAGCAAGAGAATACACGCATCTGTCAAGCCAACAGGACTATAAATGGGAGATAGAACCAAGAGTCCGTAACCAGACAAACAGCAGATTAGAAAGGGATTAGGGTGAGTAGGTTATAGGATGACTGCCGTGAGCTCTGTTGGGGTGTTGACAGATCAGATTTATGGTCCTGAAGGTGTATAGCGTGTGGGTGTTTCTGGCTGGATTAAATGTACAGGATCTGGATGGAATCTGTCCCCCATCCACTGTCCCTCAGGCCTTCCATGCAATGTGGGCTGGAACAGGGCAGACCTCATTTCATTCAGTGAAAGAACAGAGGGATACTCTGGGATATTCACACTAAAGTCCTGATTACTTCGATTTCTCTTCTGGGTCATCTCCTTTGCATGGGTGTAGGTATTGGAGCTGGAAAAGGTGTCTGTGATCATCTGCTATTTCTTTAATTACCATCTCTGGCTTCTTGGCTTGGGCTGGAGGCCAGGGAGAGGAGGTGTAGGGGAGCGCACAGGTGCGGGCAGGTTGGGAGAGCAGGGAGTGGTGGTAGATAAGGGGAATGTGCACAGATGGCATAGCTTGTGGCGAAAGTCAACATGGTTGTTTGCATGACTTAGGGTGAGCCTAGGAAGTGCCTGTGAGTTTTGGGGAGGGGCAGATGGTACAGACTGAGGTCTAGAGAATGAGCGGATTGATGGAAGCCGCAGAGGGCCAGGGCAGGAGAAGTTTATCATTTTGGTGAGTGTACCTGCCATTATCAGAATTACACTGGGCCTTACAAGGGTAGCAGCTCCACTATAAAGTCTAAAATTATAATTTTTAAAGGCCTATTCAGGACTGAGAGTGAGGGAGCTTATCCCTGGGCGGGCGGGGCGGGGGGGTTATACTGGTGAAAACTGTACTGGACTCAACATTGCATGTGGGCCGACGGGAGCTGTCTGCTTTTGCTCACTGACCTGCACCCCCACCCCCTGCCACTTGTAAGCCCTGTTGTGTTAGGCTCCCCCCATGGCACTTGGGGCCAGATGTTTTGAGGAGAGCTGGGTGTTTTGGGAGAAGAGACCCACCTACATTCAGTCCAGTAGGGGAGGCCCGGAATGTCTCAAGCCATGCCAGGTGTGATGGCGAATAGGCAACCTCTGCCTTTCCCCTCTATTACCTTAATTAATTTCTCCTGTGGCTGGATGGAGGCACTGTTTTCTGGGCAGAGAAGTCCTTGGAGCAGGAGGTTTTGCTGCTGCCTCGTAGGATGGGAAATCTGCTTAGCAGTTTGAATGTGAAGCATTAAAAATAATTTCATCTCATTCAAAGGTCCAGAAGTAAGAAAGTTGACATTCTGACATAGGCTTACACGGGCCACAGATGACATGGTCATCGATGACTGACGAGGGGCTTTACCAGTAGAATGTGGCAGAAATGACAGTGCTGGGCCTAAGCTTTAAAAAGGCAAGGCAGTTTCCCTCTTTGTACTTTGGGGCGTCCTGAGTTGCTGTGTAATGAGGGAGGGGAGAGGCACAGAAGGTAGGACTTAGATCTTTGCGTGGTCCAGCTGAGTCTAGCCTTCTGGCCAGTGCTGCCAGTGTGCCAGACAGCTGGGTGAACCATCTGGAATGTTCCAGCCCAGTCGATACTCCTGATGTCTGCAGATGCAGCCAACATCACGTGGAAACAGAAGAATCATCCATCTGAGCCCAATTAATGCACAGAATCACAAGAGATAATAAAATAATTGTTGTTTTAGGCCACTAAGAATTGGGGTGGTAGGTGGTACAGCCACAGGTAACCAAAATGAGAGGCAGATCCTTTATAATTTTATTTATTACCGAAGCTGGCAGATTATGACTCATAGAACAAACCTGTTCCCACCACCTACCTTTCTTTTTAACTGTCTTCTCCTCACCCCCATTTTCCACCTCAACCACTCTGTTTCCTATATCTATGAGACTTTTTTTTTTTTTGATACCATATATAAGAGAGATCACACAGTACCTGTCTTTCTCTGTCTGACTTCTTTCACTTAGCACAGTGCCCTTGAGGTCCATCCATGTTGTCACAAATGGCAAGATTTCATTCTTTTTCTATGGCTTTTGATATGATACATATATTTCTTTATCCATTGATTGACACTTAGGTTGTTACCCTATCTTGGCTATTGTAAATAATGCTGCAGTGAATATGGGGTGCAGCTATCTTTTCAAATTTGTGTTTACATTTTCTTTGGGTAAATACCCAGAAGAGGAATTGTTAGGTCATAGGGTAGTTCCATTTGTAATTTTTTGGGGAACCTCCATACTGTTTTCCACAGTGGCTGCGCCATTTTGCATTCCTACCAATATTCCCTTTTCTCCATATTCTTGCCAACACTTGTTATTTCTTGTCTTTTTGGTAATAGCCACTCTAACAGGTGGGAGGTGATATGTCATTGTGGTTTTGATTTGTATTTCCTTGATGATTAATGCTGTTGAGCATCTTTTCATGTATCTGTTGGCCATCCATATGTCTTCTTTGGAAAAATTCAGATCTTCTGCCCATTTTTTAATCAGATTGTTTTTTACTTTATGAGTCTTAGGAGTTCTTTGTGTATTTTCAATCGTAGCTCCTTATCAGATACATGATTTGTAATTATTTTCTCTCATTCAGTAGATTCCTTTTTCATTTTGTTGATGATTTCCTTTGCCATGCAGAAACTTTGTAGTTGGTATAGTTCCACTTGTTTATTTTTGCTTTTGTTGCTTTTGCTTCTGGTATCAAATTTAAAAAGTCATTGCCAAGATCCATGGCTTGCCCCTTGTGCTTTCTTCTAGGCGTTTAATGGTTTCTGTGTTATGTTTAAGTCTTAATCTATTTTGAGTTCATTTTTGTGTATGTTGTAAGATGGTGGTCCAGTTTCATTCTTCTGCATGTGGCTGTCCAATTTCCCCAACACCATTTATTGAAGAGATTACCCTTTTCTCATTGTATATTCTCCGTTCCTTTGTCATGAATTAATTGACCATAAAAGTGTGGTTTTATTTCTGGGCTCTCTGTTCTGTCCTATTGTATATGTATCTGTTTTTATGCCAATACCATACTGTTTTAATTTTTAAAACTATAGCTTTGTAATGTAGTTTGAAATTAGGGAGTGTGGTGCTTCCCTAATTTAAAAATGTAAAGCTTTGTTCTTTCTCAAGATTGCTTTGGCTATTTGAGGTCCTTTGTGCTTCCTTAGAAATTTTGGGATTGTTTATTCTATTTCTATGAGAAATGCCATCAGGATTTTGATAGGGATTGCATTGAATCTGTAGATTGCTTTGTGTAGTATGGACATTTTAACAGTATTAATTCTTCCAATACATGAGCATGGGATATCTTTCCATTTATTTGTGTCCTTTTCAATTGCTTTCTTTAATGTGTAGTTTTCAATATTCAGGCCTTTTACTTCCTTGGTTGAACTTATTCTGGGAACTTTATTCCTTTTTCTGCAATTATAAATGGGATTATTTTCTAAATTTCTCTTTCTGATAGTTTATTATTGGCATAAAGAAATGCCACAGATTTTTTTTCTGATTTTTGGGGGATTGCTTTATTTATTTCTTTAATTTTGTCTTACAATGATGTAAAATATTTACTTGGTTTCAAGATTAAATCTACAAAACAAGTGATAGTTGAAGGAGTCCAGCTTCCATCCTTGTCCTTTACCCAATTCTTTTCCCTCCTCTATAGGTAATCATTTCTTTTTTCCTAACAGATTTTTGTGTATTGATTTTGAATCTGGTATCTTTACTGACTTTGTTCATTAATTCTACAGTTTTCTGATGGAGTCTTTAGGATTTTCTATTTGTAATATCATGTCATCTGCAAATTGTGACATTTTTATTCATTTGCGAGTAAGTCTTTAATGGAACATAGCTATGTCCATTTGTTTAAGTATTGCTGGTGGTTGCTTTTGTGCTACAGTGACTAGACTGAGTAGTTGCAACAGAGACCAGATAGCCTGCAAAGTCAAAAATATTTACTCTCAGATCCTTGATAGACAGTGTTTAGTTGGCTTAACTCTGACCTATTATACTAACCTATAAAAAGGTGAAAGATAAGCAGACTGATCTCTTTTAAAACAGTACGCAGAACCCAGTGGTGTATGGGAAATGACTTGTCTCCACATAAAAATAGTTTCTAACATTCCCTGAGCTGTAATAGTGGTGTGATTTCTCAACAATGTATCGTCCTAATGCTGCAGAGTGCTGTAGAGTAAGTCTGTGCCAAGCTATGTTACTGTTTAGCAAAAAGTCACTCTCCCTTTCTCACGTCCGTGGGAGAAGGACACTTTCCCACCCCCTCTGATGTCCTTGGTTGTGAGGTTTGCTTTGGTCAATAGAAGATGAGTGGATGTGACATGATCAGAGGTTTTAAATTCACTTGTGTGCTTTGGCTTAAGGTTTGAGCCTGTGCTGTCTGCCGTGAGAAAAATGTGCTTTAGGTCGCTAGATTTTGCCGGGGTCTCAGAATGAGGGACACATAGAGCAGAACTAAACCTGACCTGCAGTCTTGATGGTAAACTGGTCCAAATCCAGCTGGGTCCAGCCGAGCACAACAAACATTGCAGCCCCGTGGAAAGTAGGGAATTGTTTTCTTCTTTCTTCTTTTTCTCTGTGATCTACAATAGCAGCCCTGCTGTTGTCAGTCACTGAAATTTTTTTGAGTTGCTTGTTACATGGCGTGTTGGCAGCTATGACTAATACAAAGCCCAAGAAGTAGAGAAAGAAAGGGAATTTTCTTTACATTGGGATGCCACTAGCATGATAGCACCTTTGTGAAAATTAGCGAAAGGTGGCCCTCTGTCAAGGCATTTTATTTTCCACCTATCAGGAAACTGCCGTATAATGATGATGCTATAGCAAGACCCTTGATCGCTAACATCAGACATTGCTATACTAGATAAATGAAACTACGAGATCCACGATGCGGTCACCCAATCAGATGTGTCTCCTGTGTGCAACATCCAACACACACCCCCCAAAGGGACGATTCTGTACTGTGAGAGAACTCAGCGAATCGGGTCCTCCTGATGTAACCCTCGTGATGTTAGAGGCAGACAGAAGGATGGGTATCACTCCGGACATTAGCTTGCTGCATAATATTATTTCTCAGTGACTGAAGTTGTAACTTATTTTGCATTTGCTTTTGAATTCCTTCATGGATAAATTCTAATCTCCCTCCTTGCAGATTGTTGCAAAGGGGGACCAGGGCAAAAGTGGTGTACTCAGAAAGGAAGAAAACCCATTAAAAATGTTAAAATTTTAGACCATGATTACACACGCCGGTCCTTCCCTCTGGGCAAATGCAAGAGTGTAGGTCCTTGCCACCAGTTAAGACAGGCTGTGGTGCAGTTCATGCTTGATTTATGCTGCGGAGCTCCCCGTGGAATGAGGCGGAGCGAGGTTAGACTTTTCCATTCCCGTCCTGGTATCTCACTCCTTACAGGTTCTTGTGAACGCTTCTGCCACAAACCAGTTTTACAAGAGTCACCATCACAGGCTCTGCTTTCTGTCCTTTGTCCTCTTTCTCTCCTTTATTCCCCTTGAGGGCCAGGAGGGACAGGTTGACCCCAGTTTACTGGTGAGTCAGGACTGAATGGGGTGTGATTGGATTCGCTTTACCGAGTGATTTTATCTAAATTAGTTCAAGCTAATGTGTGTAACTTTCCCAACTGCTTCTGTTACCTGGCTTAAACCTGTGCACCCCAAAGCCCCGGGGACACCCCATGGACGGCGATGGACAAAATCGAGGTTGTATGGTTAAGAAAAAGATGTGCTTCGAATTCTGGTCCCTCAATTTATTAGTGACCTGAGTTTCAGTTTTCGGGTTGGTATGAAGGTTAAGGGAGATAATGGGCGAGAATCAGCTAGAAAGTGTGCTACGTGGTAGGCATTTGCTGTTGGTATTTTTTCCTTGTTCTTTAGGCCAAAGGAAAAAAAACACGAAGGAAAAAGCATGTCTCTTTGGTGTCTCCTCATCTGTCTCCTGTTCCCCAGTTTTCTCTCTCTCCTTTCTCGCTACCATCTCATGAGAGTTCAGGTTTACGAAAAGTCGTAGAAGCAAGTTCATGATTGTGGCGTGGGTCATGGGTGTTCTTGCTCTGTTGGAGCCGGGCGCGCCTCTCGCCTGTGTGTATCTCTGATTAGATGATAAACTCCCTGAAGCCAAAGGCCTGTGAATCTTATTCATACTGTATGATGCACAGGGCCCAGCCAGCACCGAGCGCCTTCCATAAGCAAGCAGTGATGCTTACAGAAGTCAAATTGCAGGGCTTAAGTCATTCACCTCCATTCCTCTCCTCATGTAAGCATTTTATTATTTCACATTGTCATGGGAAGAGGGGTGAGTACAGTATGATATTTTGAGAGAGAGAGAGACCATGTGCGTGTAACTTTTATTATAGTATGTTATTATAGTTATTCTATTGTATTGTAGTTATTGTTGTTAATCTCTGTGCCTGATTTGTAAATCAAACTTTATCCTAGGGAGGTGGGCATAGGAAATAGCATAGGCTATACAGGGTTTGGTACGATCTGTAATTTCAGGCATCTGCTGGGGTCTTGGATGGAATGCGTGCCCCCACCCCATGCTTTGTCAGAGGAGGATTATCTGCCTCTGGACCTAAGGGGGGGCTATACTGTAATGTTGGGACACGTAGGTCCTGCCTCCCTGCCACAAGTTAGAATAAGCTATGGTACCGTTTATACTTGATTTATGCCGTAGGGCTCCCCATAGGATTAGGCAGAGTGAGGTTAGACTATTCCATTCCCGTCCTGCTACTCCTTATAGGTTCTTGTGAGCACGTCCATAACAAACCAGTTCTACAAGAATCCCCATTATAGGCTCTGCTTCTGGGGAACCCAACCCAAGATAGAATAAGGTTTCAGCTCAGGAACCTAGAAAAAGTATTCCCTCAAAACTAAACCAAAAGAAAAATATAAGCAAATAATAAAAGGAGAGTGGAAATTAATGAAAAGGAGGGGAAAGTGAGCTTGATAAATTGAACCAAGAACTTGAACTTTGGAGGACTTCCACAGTAGACCTCTTAACTGACCTAGCCTTCTCTGACCCACCAGATTAATCCCAGCTCTCTCCATTAGTTTTATGAATCATTTGCTTTATATGAAAAATGAGTAATTTGGAACTCCAAATAGTTGGTGTATGCTCCAAAAACAAGGGCCTTGTCCCCACACCCGCCGTTGTAAAGGTATCCCTGTGTGTGCGTGTGTATTGTTACAATAAAATTCAAAAAAATTACATTGTGCAATAAATGAAAGTGTAACTATATCACAGTGTGAAAATGCTTTATCTGGTCATTCAGTGAATATTTCTTATTCACTGTGTGTCTGAATTTCATGGCTAGGAGTAGAAATGATGACATTGTCGAAGATTTGACTGGGAAAGCAAATGCTTCCTAGCACTCCTCTTTAAGCTGCTGGGTCAGTGTAAGCTAGCCTGGAAAAAAAGTTGAAGTGTAAAGAGTATGCTTTGAGACTGCACCTAAGCTCTAAACACCTGCTATTTTAAAATTTTGTGTTACTCAAAACTAACTTATCTTATTGATTGAATTTCCAACCAGTAAATGTTATATAAATTTGAATGTATAAGATGCAGTATTGGGGCACCTGGGTGGCTCAGTCGTTAAGCGTCTGCCTTCGGCTCAGGTCATGATCCCAGGGTCCTGGGATCGAACCCCACATCGGGCTCCCTGCTCAGCAGAAAGCCTGCTTCTCCCTCTCCTACTCCCCCTGCTGGTGTTCCCTCTCTTGCTGTGTCTCTCTCTGTCAAATAAATAAAATCTTAAAAAAAAAGATGCAGTATTAACAATATTAAGCTTGTATCTGTTTTTTATGTATGTTGGGGTCCTGGGAAGATTTAGTTTGAGGGAACAGCACAACTGCTGAGAAGTCTACTCTAGAGAAGGGGTCAGCAAACTTTTTCTGCAAAGGGCCAGATATTAAATACTTTTGGTTTTGTAGGCCGTGTGGTCTCTTTTGGAATTACTCAGCTAGCCTGTTGGAGCATGAAAACAGGCACAAAAGGTATATAAAGGATTGGGCATGGCTGTGTTCCAATAAAACTTTATTTATAAAAGCAGGCAGTGGGCAGGGTTTGGCACCTGGGCTGTAGGTTGCCAAACCCTGGTCTGGAGAGAGGATAGGCTTTGTAATCCATAGAACTGGGGGGGTGGGGGGTTGGGGAGATCACTTATTCTCTCTCAGCTTCAGTGTTCTCATCTGAAAAGAGGGCTAGTCAAACCTACCTCACAGAGGGTTGAGAAGGTTAAATAAGATAGTGTATAAAAACACCTAGCATCACTGTAATTTTCTTTCTTGATATTCTTTCCCAGATAGCCAAAGCTGCAATTCATTCCTCCCTTTTTTATGGCCCTGGTCAGAACAGGTGAATTTCTTTGATTAAGCTACTTGAACTAGTACTTGTTGTGATTTCATACTCACGAAAACGAGAATGAACACTTAACGCTCCCAGGGGAGTTTGTGTTAGAAACAAGAACTTACCAGTTTAACTGGCCCTCCAGGGAGAAGATTCTGGAGCCCCAGCCCTCTCTCCATTCTCCCTTAATATCCTTCTTTTGGCATGAGTTATTTCTTCCCCTTTAATCACTACCTGCTCACCCTATTCCAATTAGTTTTCCCGAACGTGGACTCAGTTTTCCCAGACTTTGTGCCTGGTAGGGTCCAACAGTACTCACCCACTCTTGTCTACAGAGCAGGAAGTTTTGCAACACAGGGACTAGGTGGGCATAATTTTGGTGCTCAACTTGAATTGATACTGTCCTGGGATTGAATTCTGACTCCTGCCCTAGTAAGTGATGTGATCCTGGGCAATATAAATAACTTCTCTGAGGCTTCATTTCTTCATATAATAGAAGTGATAATAATACCTACCTAACAGGGTTGTTGAAGTGAACTATGTAAAATGTGTAAACAAAGCTTAGACTAGGGGCTGGCATACAGAGACCCTGTGTTCCTATCACTGCCTATCCCCCAAAGCTAGAATTGTGCCTGAGACATAAATATGGTTGAATAAATAAATGATAATCATTATCATTGTTATTACTTTTATCATGACACATATGTAACTGGGATATTAATTTCTATTATCAGCACCATTTACTGTTGTTTTCAATCTCCTTTTTATATTATTACCATCACTAGAAACAAGTTGTACACAATTAAAAAAATGCATTGCCATTTTGGAACTCAATTACAAATTCAGGATTTTCAGACTGTTTGAAGCTGTGGGACTTGGGAGTCACTGAGCCCTGGGTTTCAATGCCTCTCCCTTTTGCTAGCTGACAGTGTGTGGACTCTTAGAGTCTGAGTGAAATGAGGTTGGTACAAATGAACCTCCAGGGCAGATGGGAGGATTAAGTCCAAACTAGTGGCTTAATAAATGTTAAATAAATAAATAAGTAAATAAGTAAATATCAGCCTTGTAAAAAATAAGCATTCATTCCCCTTCTCATGGTCTTTGAGACAAAATATAGAAAATTGGCTAGGTCTATGATTGGTGCTCCCAGAAACTCTCCCTCATCTTCCAAACTGTGTCTGCTTCGGGTCATTGGATCATCAGAATGTCACTCCCATCGTTCATACACATCAGGTGTGAAGGGCTGTTGACAACTTGAAGTGTGGTCGCTCTTGGATGGCAAAATAGGGTAAATGGGGTTGTGGTGGTGATTGTAACATGTTTAGGCCATTATTATAGACTTAGGTGGCCACAGACACCAGGCAGGAACCTTAAACTAGGTATGGGTGCTCACTTCCAATTTCTTGAAACATGTCACCCTCCGAGAACATCTTTTATTTTTCTGCTTCAGATACAGAAATGGACACAGACAACTATTTCTTTACTATAGCAGTTCTTAGATGTGATCCATGGACCCCTGAGGGTGCCTGAGATTTTTTTCAGGAGGTCCATGAGGTCAAAACGATTTTCATAAAATACAAGGCATTACTTGCCTTTTTCACTGTATTGATAGTTGTTCTGATGGTGCAAAAGTAATGGTGACTCCACGTGAATCAAGGCAGTGGCACCAAACCATTCTACTAGTTATTGTGCTCTTCACTGCCATACAAGCACCTTTAAAAAAACTAGTTTCACCTAAAAATACCCATGATGAAACATTAATTTTATTAAAACCATCAATTATCTTATTAAATTAAAATTATTAATTATTTTATTAATGATTAATATGAATTATTAACCAATTTTATTTTAATTAAATTTCAACTCTTGTTGAGTAATGTAAAATTATTAATTTTATTAGACCTTCATTCTTGCTAAGTACACATCTTTTTTAATATTCCGTGTGACAAGATTGGAAGTACACGTCAGGCCCTTCTGCACAATGAAGTATGGTGATGGTCTTAAGGAAACGCACTTGAGCAATTGTTTTTTGAGTTGCAAGCTGAACTAGCCACTTTTTTTTTTTTCGTGGAACCTCATTTTTTTCAAACCACAGTTATTCGAATTTGGGTATCTGGCAGACATTTTCTCAAAAACAAATGACGTTAGCCTGTCACTTCAGGGAAAATAACTGTCAGAATTTGTTGTCAGTGATAAAGTCGGAGCTTTCAGGCTATATTAGAATTTAGGAAAACTCATATCTACCATTGTGAGTTTGATAGCATCCTAATGTTTTAAAGATTTTTTCTGATGAGCTCACATTGAAAACAACAGTGATTTTCTTTCTTTTTTTAATGTTACACAATGAAACATGTCAACATTTGGAAGATCTGCATACCTCAGTGAACAATATTTTCTAAATGACCAGTGCATGATATTATAAAATCTTGTATGGATAGAAGATACATTCAAAGTGTAAGATAGACCAGTGGATTTTAATGTAATAGAATAGGAGTTCCTTGATATGGTTTCAGTTTCCACATTGCAACTAACCTTAAAGAAGTCACCACTTGCTGAGTTTTAGTGCAGTATCAAAGAAGAATATCTGCAATTGTACGAAAAGGCTGTGAAAACACTTCTCTGTTTTCCAGCCACTTATACAACTATGTGAGGCTGAATTTTCTTCATTTGCTTTAACCAAAACAAAATATCACTATAGATTAAATGCATAACAGATAGGAGAATCCAGCTGATTCTATTAAGCCAGACATTAAAGAGATTTTCAAAAATTTAAAACAATGCCATTTTTTCGTAATCTTTCTTGTTTTGGAAAAAAATAGTTTTTCATAAAAATATATTATTGATGTAAATGTGAAATGTCTTTATATTTTAACATTTTCTTATTTTAATTTTTAACATAATAAATATTTGTAGCTATAATAGATAGAGACAGAAGCTCTTTGAGTGCTTCATGATTTTTAAGAGCGTGAAAGGGTTCGAAGACCAAATACTCAAAAACCACTACTTCACTAAACAAAGTACAAGAGCTGAAGAATGATGGTAAGTGGTAGGTAGAGCTTGGCTTTGCTGAGGGAGTGGTATAGTCTGGGTGCCCACAGAATACCTGCTCTGTCTAAGCAGGGCAGCTGGCCCTCAGGGCCTGCTGACTGTTGCTGTGGGGAAAGGCAGGCCCAGAGTCGCCAGCTGTTCTGGTTTTTAAAGAAAATCTAGAATTCCAGACTTTGTGGGAAATCTGTCCATTTTAATATTGGCAGTACATTCAAGAGATTTTTATTTTTTTATTATTTTATTTTGTTTTGAGAGAGAGAGAGAGAGAGTGAGAGAGCTTGTGCGAGCGGGGAGGGGTGGGGTGGGGAGGCAGAGAGGGAGAGAGAATCTCAAGCATTTCTGCTGAGTGGGGAGCCCAACACGGGCCTCAATCTCATGACCCCGATTCAAGAGATTTTTAGCACCCTATGTGGGCTGAAGGAAATCCATCCAGGGACATGATGTTTTCTGTGGGACATTCAGTGCAGCCTCTGGCCAAGGCTTGTAGGTTTGTAAAGCTCTGTATTGGAGGGAAGCAATATATGACTATGATGAAAGTATAGTAAAGATTTAATAATGGTAAGACTTTAAAGAATTATTATTTTTTATCTTCCTGCAGTCTGGTTCCCAACATTGCAGTTGTCATGTCACTTCCCAAATCAAACCTCTTTAATCATTTCCATCTTGGAATAAAGGTCAACATTCTTCCAGTGATCTGCTGGACTCCACCTACTCTGGCCTTACACCTGCCTCTCCACCTTTATCTCCTACCATTTTCCCTCTTGCAACCCCATCCTCATCTCTTTGCAGTTCAAGTACTTTAGGAATGGCCCCCAACTGAGGGCCTTTGGCCTTGCCATTCTTTTTACCTAGAGAACTCTTCTTCAACATTTTACCATAGTTTACCATAGAATTATTGAGGACTTCCGAATTCTGTGTAGATGATAAAAAGATTCTTTTAAAAATCACAAAATCACAGATTGCTAGAAACTTACCAGACAATGGTGTTGTACATGGCAAACATCATGCTCAATCCACTGGGAGGCATGGACGAAGAAGTGAGGACTTTTCCTTTCTTTCTCTCAGTTTCTTTTCTGCAAATGAATGCTGTTTATCTCTACCCCTCACTATAAAGAAAACCAACTCCAGATAACATAATGGCTCTTTGTTTTTTTACAGTGTAGTTGCATTTTTCTGTTCTCAATAGTTTCCCTCATTATAAATTGGCAAAAAGAAAAAAAAAAAAAAAGAAACGACGTGATGCTGGATTCCTTAAAGTTCAGCAGCTTGTAGCTCCATTTGTAACACAAATGAAAAAAAAGAAACCAAAACAAAACCCTCAAAAGCAGAATTGGGAAATTTGTCAGGATTGTCTGAATAAAAATGCTTTTAATTTAATGTAACAGACTAATTTCAAGAGCAAACCAATTCACATAAAATGTGCTTTTATGCCTTTAAATCAAGTGATTCTGGATTTGTAAAGAGTATGAAATTACAAGTATTGTGTACATGTAAATTTTCTTCAATATTTTTGATTTTCTGTTTACTTAAAACAAATGAAAAAGCCCTTTCACAACCCAACCATCAATTTTTAGCCTTGACATATCCACCTTTTTCATTTGTGTGGCAGGACAACAAAATCCATTTCTTGAGTTTGGAGGGGTATAATAGAAAGAAGTGGGGTGGAGTCAGCTATTCGTGGATTTGAATTTTCCCTTGATCATTCATACTAGTTATGTGATAAGATTTTGAGCACATTTGGAAGCTCTGTGAAACTCATTTTGTCCTTTGCCACATGGCAGTTGTAAGGCTGGCTGAGAACTGAGGGAGGTGCTGTAATCCGCACACAGCCTGGCAGATGGGATCAACGACCACAAGGATAGGAGCGCCTGGGTGGCTCAGTCGTTAAGTGTCTGCCTTCAGCTCAGGGCGTGATCCCAGGGTCCTGGGATCGAGCCCCACATCAGGCTCCTCCGCTGGGAGTCTGCTTCTTCCTTTCCCACTCCCCCTGCTTGTGTTCCCTCTCTCGCTGGCTGTCTCTCTCTCTGTCAAATAAATAAATAAAATCTTAAAACAAAACAAAACAAAACAACCACAAGGATAGAATAAGAGCTGACCTTTCTTGAGTTTATCACCATGTACTAGGTATTGATCTGAACACTTTATATATATCAACTGATTTAATACAAGGGCTTTCTGCGAGGGGTGTTACCATTATTCCTGGAAGTTGAGAAACTTACCCACGATTACACAGCCTGGGAAATGGAGGATCTTGGATTTGGACCCTGGCAGTAGCAGCTTCATAAACCCTTTCTCCCTTTCTTTTTGGCCCCTCAGTTTTAGTCCCCCTGTGAGGCTGCTGGGTCTGTGATGCCCATGAATCACAAAAAAAGAACGACGAGCGGCAGGTGGAGTGTGTCCATGATGGGCCTGCCAGGAGCACTGCCAGGAGCACTGCCAGCCAGCATCAGGCTGGCTGATGTAGAGAGCGGCATCCACGTATATGAGACTCAAATGCCATTATGATTATTGCTCTGATTTTAATACCTTTTTTGGAAGTCAGTTTTCAGGGACTCACTCTAAGAAAAGGGTGCAAAATCTGCTCAGAGTTGAAGTTATTTAGAATGAAGGAAGAGATCATCTAGCTTTTAAAAGCTGATAAATATCACAAGCACTACAAAATCCAGAAAAAAAGAATATATGTTTTCATAGGACAATGATTTTATCATACAGTTTTTCATAATGAGGAAATGAAGATAATTCGGTTTGTTGGCATTTAAGAAAAATTATACATAGTTTAGAAAAGTTCCTTTGGACTTCAGAGTCTGTTCTGGGTAGTGCCATTTACCTTCAGGTTGGCCGTCAGATTTGAGAAAACCACTAGCAAGTTGCATTTGTAATTGAGCTGTTACAGATGATGTACTGAGTTTGTGGTACTGCTTTGGGTTTTCCTCAATAGCTCCAGGAATTTTGATAAATTTATTTCACATGTTTCCCATCAAAAAGAAAAAAAATCAATAGTGCATTTATAATTGCCTGTGCTGCATTATTGAGTATATTTCCTCAATAAGAAGGAACTTCTGTTCTTATTAGGTATTAATGAGAACCAAATCTTCTACTTATAATTTTAAATCTCTGATGATTGGAAGAATTTTCCACAGACCGGCTTCTGGTTCCACACATTTCAAATTAGGTTTCCCCTCCACTACCCACACACTTGTACGCTGGGTGCCACAGGACCTGTGCGCGTCTCGATACGACCTCTGGCGCTGGTCCTGGTGCCAGGTGGGTCGGTACCCTGGGCAGTAGGGGTGTTCCAAAAAGCTGTTCCCACCATGGGACAGCTAACAGTAGCTTCACTGTGCCACAGAAGTGACTGCGAGCCACCGAAACATGAAATACATCCACTGAGCTCATACTAAATGCATCCCGACTCACCTTTCCCTCAGCCGGGGCTCCAGAACTCCTGTGGCCGCTCCAAAACACCTGGCACTAGGGGAGAGCCTAATGGAGAATAAGTCAGAACTGAAAGGTATAGTGGTCTTCACACATTGCAGTTAAAATATCTTACTTTTGCAAATTTTACAAATTTGGTTGACCATACACACTGTTGCTAGGAATCCTCAGCTGAGCTTTGTGGTAAGCTCACCAGGTAACTGGAGAAAGATCACATCACTGACTGGTAGAGAACAGCTTGAAATGCCTTTGATTAATGCTAACTAATCACCTAACTCAGTAGGTTAAAAAAAAGGCAAAAATTTCCACACGATTTAGTATTCAATCCTGACGTTATGGCCTCATGATTAGAGGCATTGGATATCACCATAAACCAGGCCTTTTGAAGACCATTTAAAAAATCAGTAGAGGGGCACCTGGGTGGTTCAGTTGGTTAAGTGTCTGACTCTTGGTTTTGGCTCAGGTCATGATCTCAGGATCATGAGTTCAAGCCCTGTATTGGGTTCCGCACTCAGTATGGTCTCCTTGAGATTTTCTCTCCTTCTCTCTCTGCCCCTCCTGCTTGTGCTCTCTCTCTTTCTCTCTCCAAATTAAATAAATCTTTAAAAAAAGTCAATAGAAGTTACATTATAGGAATTGTGATGAATGAAAACAGCAACAACAACAACAAAAACCCCCAAATGCATCTCCTGTTATGAGACTGGTATTTGTGTGTTGGGATGAAATTTCCACTGAGAAACTGAACAGTCTAATTTCTGCCACAACTTGGATGAAAATAAAGATGGTATGCTCTGGAAAATGGTGTCACACAGAGACACCGAGGTGTCAATTGTGAAGGTTTAATCCAATTGTTTCAAGAAGTGTGAGAATGGAAAAAGCCCTGTGTTCCTGTGTTATGTTGTATAAGTCTTTTTTTCTTTTCCTTTTTAAAAAATATTTTATTTATTTATTGGACAGAGAGAGACACAGTGAGAGAGGGAACACCAGCAGGGGGAGTGGGAGAGGAAGAGGGAGAAGCAGGCTTCCTGCTGAGCAGGGAACCCGATGCGGGGCTTGATCTCAGGACCCTGGGATCATGACCTGAGCTGAAGGCAGATGCTTAATGATTGAGCCACCCAGGCACCCCTATATTGTATAAGTCTTGAAGGATATGCATAACTAAATTAATCAATGAACTATAACTAGATCTGATGATTTCACCTGTGTCCCTGTATCACAAGCAGCCATGAATTCTCAGTGGGATATTTATCACAGCCATGTGTGCAGGCTACCTGGGATTCAGCCGAGCTAGCCTGAGCTCTCTGGGCTGAGCTCTGGCCTGCACATTGTGTTTGAGCTGGTGCCCAGAGCTTCATTCTTCTGCAGCCAGCAGGCTCCCCAGAGAATGTGCTTCCGTGGCAGTGGCAGAGGCACAAGAAGATAAGCCCAACCACGCAGGCACATCTCCAGTCTCTGCTTGCAGCACATCCGCTCACATGCCATCGGCCAGTGTGAGTCATGGGGCTCAGCCCAAAGCCAAAGAGCAAAAGTGCATGCTCCATTCACCTTGGGGTGACAACAAATGTCATGGCCACGCCCTGCGTCAATGGGCAGGGACGCATTCCCTTCTCATAGAAGTACAGGGGAGGAAGGGAATAGGGACTGTGTTCATTTCCTGTGGCTGCTTGTAACAAATGATGACAAACTTGATGGCTGAAAACAACAGAAATTTATACTCTCACAGTTCTGGAGGCCGGAAGTTCAAGATCAGTATAGCAGATAGGTGCTGGTGGTAAGGCTGTACTCTCTGTAGATGCTCTAGAGAATCCATCCCTTTCCTCTTCCAGCTTCTGGTGGCTGCTGGCATTCCTTGGTTTGTGGCCACGTTACTCCAGTTTTCAAGGCCAGTGTCTTCAGATCTCTCTGCTCTGTCATCCTGTTGCCTTCTGCTCTGCATGGGTGTCAGATCTCCCTCTGCCTCTCTCTCATTAGAACACTTGAGAGGGCATTTAAGGCAATAATAATCAGATAATCAGATAATCCAGATAAACACCCCCAGGTCAAGATCCCTAACTTCTTCACATCTGCAAAATCTTCACCAGATAAAGTTATAGTTGCAGTTTTTAGGGGTTAGGACCTGAAATCTTGGGTGACCACAGTTCTGTCTGCTACAACCGCAGTTCCTGCAAAGGTGTATATTCAGGTTGACTAAGAACTGAAAAATAGATCTTTTCTTGGGAAATAGTGGGTTGCTGTATACTTGGAGTGATTTTATATTTAGTAATTTCATTGGTTGGGTGGGGCTGAAAGATTGGGAGATGGGGCTAACACTTTCATTTAGCTCTAAAATCCACAACCTTGGGCAGTTCACCTGCAGGTTTAGTGAGATCAGGCTGCTAGAACAAAATACCACAGACAGGGTGGCTTAAACAACAGAAGCTAATTTCTCATGGCTTTGGAGGCTGGGAGGTCCAAGATGCTGGCTGATTCAATTCCTGGTAGGAGCCATTTTCCTGGTTTGCAGTTGGCCACCTTCTTGCTGGGTCTTCGTATGGAACAAAGAGGGAGAACTCTGGCCTCTTTGTGTTCTTTTAAGGGCACTAATCTCAACATGGGGCTCTTCCCTCATGACCTCATCTAAACCTAAGTACCTCCCAAAGGTCCCACCTCCAAACACTACTGCATTGGGGGTTAGGGGGCTTCAACATATGAATTTTGGAGGAAAACATGTAGTCCATAACACCTGAACCTCAGCCTTTGAGTTGCCCTTGAACTTTGACGTTCCCTTTCTGATAAGATAGAAAAAAAGGAACAATGAGAGATTGATTTCAGGATGACCACTTGGGGCTACTAGGTGTAGACAAAGAAGCAGGGTATCTCATTGGTGTTCAGATCAGAATTCTTCTAGGGCATCTCTGCCTGGGGGGAGGAGGCTGAGTAATACATACTAGGAATGATAAGCAGATTTTGGCTTTCTAAGGAGACCCTGGAGCTACAGAATCCAGACACCACATCTCTTCGATGATGTCGGAATGAAGAAGGCATAGAATTGTCCCCAAAGTTGAGAGGCTCTTGTGGATGATTTCATAAAGCTTTGGGAGGCCTGCTCTGGAGAAAAAGAAACTGTGAAGCTTAGAGTTTTCAAGGATGTGGCACCTGAAGGAGGTGTTGGCTAAGAGGGTGAACCTGTGTTTTTATTAAATATAAAGTAATTTTAGGGGTAGAATGAATAGGGTAAGTATAGTCCAGTTGCTTAATTTTATAGATGAAATAACTGGAGTCCCAGTTGATTAAGCTTTGCCAGGGTCATATAATTAGCACCAGAGCAGGGATTACAACCCAGCTCTTCTGACGCCAGGCTCAGTGGTCTCCCCACTGCAATGACTCAATAGATGTACTTTGGTTGGGTTTCTGGGCTTTTAAGGATTTCCCTTTCTCTGGGGCCATGGGATACATGGGGATTGTCCCTGTGGGCCATGATCATATAGCGTGGTCCCTCCTCCCTGATGGTGGAGGTTGGTGGAGGGTGGTGGGTAGTGGCAGGGAGACTTCTTCCCATGAATGTGAAATATGAAAAGGTGACACAGGGAGAATGGCAGCCAGGCAGTTGATGGAGCTGAGTTATCTTGTGGTCATACTCTAGAAAAAAGACAGCATGCAAAAGTAGCATGGTCTTGACTTAAGCACTCATTAGTTCTGGGACTTTTTGGCAAGTTACTTAACTTCCATTTCCCTAGCTTCTCCACCTTTAAAATGGAGAGATAGGACCTACCTCATGATACTGTTTTGAGGGCTAAATGAGAATACACATTTAAAATATGTAGAACAGTGCCAAATGCAAGTAAATATTCAATATATATCAGTTATTTATCTCCTGCTGAGGGTCAGGGGTGCTCTGGCTCCTTTGTTTTCTGAATTTATCCAATGTTCCTTTTAATTCTGGGTAGTAACCTAGGATCCTTTCAATAAATGTCTTTTCTGCCCTCCTTTTCTTAAGCAAGCCAAGGTCAGCTTCTGTTTCTTGAAACAAAAACAACTTAAAAAATATTGATGTTCATGCCTATCAGCTCCTACGTTATTAGGGAAATGACATGTAATGTGATGGCTCTTAGCTAGGGGGGTGTGTGTGTGTGTGTGTATCTGTGTGTACCCTGGTAGCACAAAATGAGAGCACACAGTCTGTTTGACAAAAAAATTAAAAATCAATATTTGAGGGAAGCAGTACTAAAAGTAATGTGTACTGATGGTACTTTACATCTGTGAATGGAAGTTGAGCCCGTTAGATCTATATAAAGAAGGGATAGACAAATTGATCCAGATCGTGATGTGTAGTCAAATGGATCATCATTAATATATTCAAGAGCCGGTTATCGATGCTTAAATTACCAAAATATTGACTTAAGTAACTTTATCTGCCAATACCAGTAGAGAAAATTGCTGCATCCCACCATATTTATTGGCTTACATATCTCTTAATATATATAATATGCAATTATAAATAAAGTTCAGCTATTACATTTAGGATAGAAAGATCGTTTTGATAGCCTATATTCCATAACATTAGAGGGAGTGATTCCTAATATTATGCACCAAATACACTTTTGTTTAACAACTTGCTGTCTTTGTGCTTTACATAAATTAGATATATAGCAGCAGGTTCAATTAACTCTACAGAATAAAAATAGCAATTTCTAAAAGCAACTTCAGGACATTTCTGTGTAATTCTGCTTTACATAAATTAGATATATAGCAGCAGGTTCAATTAACTCTACAGAATAAAAATAGCAATTTCTAAAAGCAACTTTCTGTGTAATTCTATGAGATGCCTTTATGCCATTCAATGAATGTAATAAAGATGCTGGTAAAAATAGCATTTGCATTGAATTTGGAGTGGAAAATAGAATCAGTGGGGATATTAATAAATACTAAATCTCCAAATGAATCTCCAAGTCTATTAAGAGTTTTAATGCTGCATTTGAAGCTCATAACTCCAGGCAATTCCCTGTCTAACTTAGCTTTGGCAAATGTTTATTTTGAGAAGTGCTCAGTCATCTGTTTTACAAGCTGATTCTTTTTACACCTGAAACTTTCCATAAGAAAGTTGTCGACCTAAAAATCAACTCCATTTTTAGGAAGGGTTGAACCCACAGGCTTTAGAGTTGAGGATATACACACAAAGAATACTGACTGTTTGAACTGGAAGGAGTCTGAGAGGATATTGTTTCTAGTCTTTCATTTATAGATTGTAAATAGAGGCCCAGAATGGTGAGGTACTGGTGCAAGATAACGCAGGAATTTGGCAGAGCCAGGATCATGCCCAGTCCTAGTCCAAGTCTTTCTACCACATCCAAATTAACTCCCATTTTACACTGGAAGAGGCCAAAACTTGAGGACATTACATGACTCACTAGGAAGATTACATGACTGACTTACTAAGATGATTAATGACTGGTGGTGCCCAGCAGGCCTCTTGATGCTTATCTAGTGGTTTTGATCTAAGTCTCTAAGGATATGGTCCCATGGGCCCTAAAAATGTCCTGTGATCTAAAGATTACTTCTCCCATGTCCACCCAGGTATTCAAAGTTTTATCATAGTGAGAAAGAAACTCCTTTCATTCATAATTAGACATTAGGCAGAAAATGAAAATATTCTTGAAAAAGGTATTGGCTCAGATTTGTGCCAGAGTACCCTGGATTTGTCCAGACTTCACCAGCCGGTGGGTACAAACAAGATTCCAATAACATTAGGATCCATGATTTCCTGGCTTTTGACCCCCACTGGGCCTCCAGTGGACAAAGTTCTAGTTGGAACACGTGGCATGAAAGTGAAGTGGCCCTATGCGGGGATATACATGGACTCGTGGCCTTGCTGCTTGTGTCAGGCTTGGAAAGAGAAAGACTGGAAGATCAGGGACAATGAGGTCTAGATGGATCTAGGGCAAGGGGTATGAATTTTGTATTGTATACATGATCACAGGAGAATATCTATCAAAAAAGAGACATGAAACAGCAAAGTAGTAGAATGACTCAGGCAGTGACATCAATCCATCTCTGTCACGGACTATCTCGGTGTTGGCGTGACAGATGAGATAAGAATAGCTGTGGTGTCAGAATCAGGGTGATGCAGCCCAACAGCATGGGCTCCCACTCACCAATGCTGATCTAACTACTTCCACTGCCCAATGTGCAACTGGCTAGCAGCAGAGAGCAAAGCTGAGCCCTTAATATGGCAACATCTGTAGAGGAGACCAACTAGCCACTTGGTGGCAAGTTGAGTACATTGGACAACTACCTTGAAAGAGGCAACCATTTATCTTGACTGGAATTGATACATATTTCGGTTATGAGTTGGCCTTTCCTGCTTTTAGGCACTTAGCAAGGACTACTACCTGATAACTTACAGAATGTTTAATCTACTGACATGGACCTATATAGCATTGCCTTGGACCAAGGGAGTCATTTTACAGCAAAATGAGATATAGCAGTGGGCACATGGCCATGGGATACATTGGTCTTATCATTTACTGCACTACCCAGAAGCCACAGGAATTGATAGACTGATGAAATGGTTTATTAAAGAGGACTTTTAGATGCCAGCTTGAAGATGATATACTACAGGGGTGGGGTAGCACCCTCCATTAAAGATATATACCTTAAATCAATTACCGCTCCATGGTCTTCTTTAATAGGTAGAATACATGGGTTTGGAAACCAGGGAGGTAAAAGTCGAGTGACTCACTTGGGGAATTACCACTTTTCTTTCCCACAGCTTGGGGTTCTGTGAGTCTACAGATCTTGGTTCCCAGAGGAAAAATACCTTCCACAATGTGGCACAGTAAGTGTCCCATTGAACTGCCTGCCACCTGGTCACTTTGGGTTTCTTACGCCAAGAGACCAGCAGTCAAGGAAGGGAGTTGCATGTTGTTAAGAGTAATTGACCCTCATATTAAGAAGACATCAGGCTACTGATATACAAAGACAACAGGGAAGAAAATGTTTGACTCCTAGGTGATCCACTGAGTCGCTGGGACACCTGACCCAGTTTTGATGGCAAATAGGGAAGTGCAACAGCCATTGCCTGAGACTGACATGGGAACCAGGAGCTCAGAGCCCTCAGAAATGAAAGTCTGGGTCATCCCACCAGGTAAGCAATTTAGACCAGCCGAGGTTCTAGCCAAGAGTGAAGGCAATCTAGAATAAATGTAGTGAAAGAGGAGAATGACAGTTATCAGATCCAGGCTTGAGATCAATTGTAGCATCAAGACTTAGTCTTTGTACAAGTTTTTGTTTCTTCTGGAAACAGGGTCAACCAGCAGAGTAGAAAACCTGTTCCTTTGGTGGAGTGTACTTACTATGAAAAACACGTGCATAAGGGGTAGGCTATAGTGAGTACTGTTGTGCTCCATCCAGATCTCTCTTCAGAACTGAAGCAACCATCCCTAGCTCCTGGGAATATTGGCTTTTAATGGCTCACAACTTGATCCTTCAATAGGAATTGCTCTCAGCCACAGAGAACTGCCTCACAGGAGCTAGCATTCCCTCCAGAGGACAATGTAGGGTCCATAACTGGGTGCTAAAAGGACTAAAAGAAAGGCCTGGCCTCTTCTCTCAATTTGGGGCAACTTTTATAGGCCATCCCAGCTTTAGAGCTTCCCACCGGATTGCCTGAAGTCTCTGTTGCAACTGCATTGTGGGTCAATTTTTCCCTCTGACCAGTTCTGCTTTCTTTACCTTCCTATATCCTGAGAGCACTTCCCAGGAAATCTTCAGCGGGCAACTTTTCATCTTAAAGTCTGTTCCCAAGGTTCCCAATTTAAGACACCATAGAAGTGGAAACATGAACTCAAACCAATTCTTTGATACTTGTACATGTAGCAAAGGCCTAGAACCTTGATTGGATGGAATGTATCTGTCCTCCTGGGAAAAGAGTATAAAAATATTTTAACCATTTTGCCTTGAGCTATTTGCATCTGGAACACAGGCCTCTGTTGGGGGTTTAAATTCTCCAGCAATCATTATTATATGCCTAAGGGAAAATACGTTGGTTTGAGAACAGGGGAGGTAGAGCTGGGGGATGTAGAGAGAATTTGGACTTCTGAGAAAGGGAAGTACAGTTTGTGACACAGGGACCATGGTGTAAGGGATTCAGAGTAAAGGAGAGGGAGAAAGAGGAAGAGGGATTCCCCATCAGCGATATCCTGGACTGACTTTATTTCAGGTTTTATTTTTAATAAGAGTTTTACCCTATATATTCAGGTAGCTGAACAGTTGTTGAAGAAATACATCTGGGGACAAGGACCCCTTCTCGAATCTCATCAATCACACATGCCTTTCCTTCTGAACTGTAAGGTACGGCTGCCCCACTTTCTGCCAGCTCTGGTGAGAGGGTAACCTTTCTCGCCTCATTCACCAGGCTCTCCTGACTGCGGTCAGGCTGGATAAACACAGGCTGCGGGGGTGGGAAGCATGGGGGAGTATTCAGGGCAACTTTAGTAAGCTCACTTGTAAGCTCTTGGTAGAGGAAGGCTTGTGGGTGCAGAGGGGCCTTGGTGTTGGCTCTACTTCCTGGTGGGCTAAGGGTGGCTAGATGCCATGGCCTGGGGCTGGAACTGCAGCTGGGCACTCTCACGTGCTTCGTTGCCGCCCTTCTGGGTGGTACTCTGCCCCAGAGGCCATGGGGCCTGGTCCAGCTTGTGCAAGAATGGGTTCCCTGCACAAGTCTGTAGATGGATTGCCAGGCAGAGCAATGTGGTCTGCAGGCTCTGCCAGCTGCAGCTTGCGGGTTGGGGGGCGGGGTGGAGGGAGGGCTGCTGGATAGGCAGGGGGTTGTCATTTTTAGACCATGACTAATAAGAAATCTGGATTTTCTCGGTTGTAAAAACTCTTCCCACTCTTCCCTTTCCCTCTCCATAAGGTAATTGCAAAAATCTAGAGCTCTGGAGTTATTTTATGTTCTCTTTTGATGGCCTAAAATGAATTAGAAGCTGGAAAACATTGTGCATGGGAAACACTATATGTGTATTGTATATTACATCTTAGGCTAAATGTTATATGAGAACAAATGGTTTAAGGGAGTTTGAGCACACAAAGGAGGTTGGCAGTCATTTTAAGTCCAACATTTGGCCCAAATTAGCAATTTTCAAATATTCATGTTTATATTTGAATACAAAGATTTCTGATTTCAAACCAATTGCTGCTGATCAGTAGCATAACTTCAAATTTGTTACAGCTTACAGGGATGGGGAGGGGGGCAGAGTAAAATGGAAATTTTGAACTTGAAGTTGGAAGACCTCTATTCTCAGCTCTTCCATTTCTAGCTGTATGACCTTGGGCAACTTATTTAAGTTCTTTCCCCCTCAGTTTATACATCAATAAAATGAACATAATGATTTTCATCCTATAGTGATATGGGGAGGATCAAGAGAGATTGTGAAAGTGAAGGTATTTAGAAAACCATAAATTCTAAATAATGCTAATTATAATTAGTGGGAATTATAACTAATTATAATTAGTTGGTGACAGAGCCTAGGAGGATTCAGTTGGCTTTGTGGAAAGGGTCAGAGCTGAGTGACAAACAGAAATATATAAAGCTCTAGGAAACATGGCTATAACTGAATCCAGTTCCTAGCTCCAATGAGTATTTTTCCATGAGTCTTATATCCCAACAAAATGACACTCTTTCCCCCCACATTCTATGATTTTTATGTAGTTATTCACCTCTAATGTACTGGCATCGAACAAGAGATACTTTTTCTCCATGGTCTGCTTCCCTTGGAAATCATTATTGTAGCTTCTAGGTTTATCTCAGGATTTTTTTAGCCTCTGGGACTTCAAGCTATGCCGATGTGCTTAAAACACACACACCCCAAAAAACCCAAAATTCACTTCCGGTTCTACAATAGGCCAGTTATTCAGAATACTAAAGCCATCAAACACTGAGTGTAGTGCAATGTTAAGAATTTAATGCAAACTAAACACTTCTGTTTATCTCCCATGACACTGAAGACGATGCTGACAGAAATCTGTGTTAGGATAAGTGAAGGTAAGAGTCACATGGCCAAGTTAAGTCCATGTTCTAAAACCTTATGCATTCCCTCAACTTTTCTATTTGCTATAGGAATCTTGTATCTGTTAGGATGTTTCGAGCCACAGGTAACAGAAGAATCCCCATTTAATCTGGACTGACCATAAGAAAATTTAATATATCAGTAGGAAGAGTCTAGAAGGGAGTCTCCAAGTCTAGTTTACCAGGGCCTAGGCTTGACTTCTCCATGATTTTTTTTTTTTAACTCTGCCTGCCTCTTTGTTGATTCCATCCCCATGTTGTTAATAAGATGGCAGTAGCAGTTCCAGGTTTCAAAACAGGACATGGAAATCTCCCAAGGGAGAAAAGAGACCACTTCTTCCAGTGTCTCCTTTGAAGTGAGAAGACATTTCTTTGAAGCCCCAAGTAGACTTCGTCTCATGTCTCATTGGCCAGATTTGGGTACCTGACCATTTGTAGACCAATACTTGGCAAGGAAAATAGAATCACCGTGTTTGGATAAGGACAAATCAGGATTTACTCCTGGGACTGGGGGTGGGCTCGGTCTCCTTTCTCTGAGTCATGCAGATACCCGAGTGAATTTGGGTTCTGATAGGATGGAAAAGAAGGAGAAATGGGTTAGGGAGGCAACCCAGTATATCCACTCTTGGTCTCTTGCAGAACAGATCATAATGTATACCTTAGTAAGAGAAGACTGTTAATCCATTGCTGAGATATGTCATAAATGCCATAAATAAGAACTCAGAGAGAAAAGAAACCAACATGGGTGAGGAAGGAGTGAGGATGAAGGTAAGACGAGGTGAGAGAGTAGACTTCCCGCCCCCTTTTTAAGAGCAGAACTGGAAAACACATCCTTCAGAAGGAAATATCCCCATGAGAGTTTGGTAGAGATTTTTGATATAACTTTCTTGTTTCCTTTTCATGGACAGAATAAAAGTAGAACTCTGAGAAAACATGGCAGAAAGTTGTGAGAAGTTATGTCAAAATTAAGTTGTAAAAGAGGAGAATCACAATTTCCTAGGCTGGAATTACCACAGCTGGCAGTTGGGAAAAGCAATATACATTTTTGATTCTACCTTGGCTTAAAGTCCAAATCAATCCCAAGGAGGCTTTGGCTTGGAAGTAATTACAATTCTGGGTGATTTGGAAAGAATTCTAAACAAATCCTGAGAATAAGGCTAAAAAAAAAAAAGCTGTTTTTTATAAAATAGATAATATTTACTCTTTTTATATACACTTAAATGCAGCTTATATAAAAGCTTGATCCATCAAAATCACTGACTTTATTGTTGCTATTGTTCAGTTGGAGAATTCATGTTATACTCTTATGAAGAACAGTTTGATAGAAGGATCCCAACTGCAATGCCATTCAGGAGAAAAAGCACCTTTCCATCTGGTCCTGCCACGCAGTCCCACAGTTGGGAGATGAGGCAGGGATCAGAGGGCTGAGTGACACCACAGGGTTCTCTCTTTCTATAGAGAGATTTGGGAGTGTGATACCTCTGCAGCACAGGTGGTCTGCTTCTGCTTACCAGGGGTCACCTCTCCAACACCCCTGTCCTCTGCCTTGATTTATGGGTACTTACTGCTAAATCTGCCTCATTGAAGATGACATCTGTGGAACTTTGAAGCATCTCTTCTTCTTACCTCCAATCAGAGTAACTCCGTAAATTGTCCTTTTATTAACTTAACATGAAAGGCCCTGAGATGCCTCTAGTTTGCATAGGTCTTTCTATGCAAGGTGGTTTTCCCACTTAGCCCCATTTTGTTTCTGTCCAGGACCTGTTGTTGGTGAGCTAGTCTTCACATACCTTGTCATCAGACTGTGCTCATGATACTTCTCAAGAAGACAATTGGGACATTCAGATCCAGCCATGGAATATGCCATTCACGTGGCATATTCTGAAGGTTGCCATGGGACTTTGTGCCCCAAGAAGCAACAGGTGATACTCAGATTTTAATGTTGCAGAAGTAAGTATAGATAAACTCTAGCAACCCCTAAGCAGGGTCCCAGTAAACCTGTTAGGTATGCACGCTTGTATTCTAAGTCCTATTCCTAACCAGTTGTTGACTAAAATAGAGTCCCCTGGCAACATTATAGACTATGGAGTGGGGAGAGCCAGGGAAAGGGTCAGAGTTCAGGTACCATTCTGGGGATTCACAGCCAAACTTGGGTCAGCCAGATGAAGAATGCCACACACTAGGGAGTGGAAGAGCCAGATGGGTTTTAATAAAGTAGCATTAAAGAGGAACTTGGCTGAATTTAAGTTTTGCTAGTGATGAGCAGCAAGGCTGTGGTCTTGTCATGGGTGTTTAGACACAGGCTCGGTAGGTATTCAGAGAGGCGTGTCAGTGAGGCTGCATGTTTTTCGTCTGTCTCCTAATGATGATACAGGAATTTGTAGATTATTTCAGTCTTTCATTCTCAGTGAGGACTCTGTTGGGAAGATTTCACATCTGTTTAATGTGAGGTTTCCTTATGGAGGTTGTTTGTACCACAACTCAGCTCTTCCATAATTTCTAAATATCATTACTCTCTTAGATGAGTATTCTTTTGCTTTTGGTAATATTTAATAATAATAATGATCATAGCATCACTTATTGATTTTCTATTTTGTGCTAAGTATACCTTATGTATTCATATTTATTTACATCTTTTTAACTCCCACAAAACCCCTACAAGATATTATTATTCCCATGTTATGAGTAAGGAAGTTGAGGCTGAAGGATTTGCCTGAGATCATACAGTGGGAAGTGGACACAGGTGTGTGATTGTCCGGAGCCCCTGGTCTACTCAGTGTGCCTTGCCAGCCCCCCTCACCCACGAGGTAAAATGAGCACCGAGTCCTTGCAACCCCTTCTGAAGTGACATAAAGGACAGTGGATGATGGTTATGGCAATGGGTCTTTCACAATTTAAGGATTCCCACATAACCCCATGAATGGCTCATAATTTGGTTTCTTTTTGTGGAAGACGATAATAATTCTACCACTTTAAAACATCTACATTTCTGTACAAGAAATATTGTTTCACTCCAACCCTTGTGGCTAAGGGGAAGTCAAATCAACATAACCTAAATTCTATTTTAAAGGAGTGATTAGATCCGATCCTGTACAGAACAAAAGGAAGTGAATTTAAAGCTGGGATTGATGGGTACCATATGGCCTGAAAAAGGAAAAAAAAACAAACCCAAAACTAGTAACTTGTAGCGGGAGAAAGTTAAGCTTGAGTGTCATCCAAAGTTGTACAAACCAAAATTTTCACCTTGACCACTGCTCTCATGCAGATTCCTCTCTTCCTCCCCCCCTGTCATTAATTAGTGTTTGGGCCAAGAGAATGAGGGGGAGTTGGGTAGGAAATATCGATGGAGAAGTACAGATGAGAGGTTGAGTGGAGGCCTCGTTGAGGTTTGAGTGAAATTTTGGCCCCAAGTTTCTTTACATTATTTGTGTTTTGTTTCAGACTTCATGGTCCTGGAATTAAAAAATATGTATGTGTGTGGTGTTAATGTGTTTAGCAGCCTGATTGATTTCACAGACACTCAGTAAGACCGACCGGAGGACCGCTCTCTCAGTAGCACCACGTCCAAGTTGAGGCACGCATTTCGTTTCGAGTAGCCAGTGTGTGAGTAGAACAACAATCTGCATGGCCTTGCTCTTGCCCCCCCGGATTTGCTGATGAGCTGTGTGTGATGCCTGGCAAGGGCGCCATTACGAGAGAGGGTAGCTAGGGAACAGGCAGCGCCATTACCCATATTACTCTGAATTGAAGTACTGGAAATATAAATAAAAGATTGTCATGGCTTTCTTGGTTTTGGAAGAAAAAAGCTTTTCAACAGCAATGTTATTCAGTTCGGCTCTTGCTTTCTTTGCCAGCAGCTCGTTGAGGAGAATGGGACTTGAAAAGGGGTGGGGTGGAAGTGGTGTAGCCAGTGGAGTCTCATTAGTCAGCAACTGGAATCGTCTGGGGTCAATATGTGGTGTCCCCACACCATGTCTCCATTGCAACAGGAGTACTTGGGACCCCCAAACACGTATTGAACTCTCAGAGAAAAGCCAACTTCATTGCACAGAGAAAGCCTTTGCTCTCCTTTGGTGCGTAGGTGATGTTTCTGTGGTTTAGGAGGAGCCGCGGGTATCGCTTCCCACTTTGAAAGTGAGATCATCAGAATCCTTCAGCGAAATCTCCCAAAATCTAAAATATATTTCTTTGGGCAGAGGCTGGGAGGAATAATCCTCGAGTGCACTCAAGCAGCCTACACTTGGCTTCTGCATGGGGCAGGAGTGTCCTGGCCAGTGTGGTGGGGAGCTGGGCGGGGACAGAGCGCTCAGCATTGCATCGGATGTGGCGGGAAGAGCTGATGGGTCCCCGTGGCCGGAGCCAGTATCACATGGACCGACTGGCAGGGAACCTGGGATCATTATCCGTGCTACTGGCAGAGCTGTGCCATTGTGAAAGCTAGAAAGGATTTTGGAGACTATTTTAGAACATTCTTTTCATGTTATAGGCGGGGGAGCAGGTCCACGGAAGATAAATGACGAGTCTAAGACCACAGGGCCCTGGGTGCAGAAGCAGGGAGTGGCCTTCCGCTCTCCTGGCCTCAGTGTCTTGGCTCGGTTCACCACACTGCTCCTTCTGGGCCTCCCGGAGCGCTTCTGCTCAGGACCCTGGGATTTGCCAAGTCCTAGTTGTGCCACAGCAGAGACTGGCTGAGGGCAGGGAGTCCTCAGGAAGGAGCTGCCTTAGAGGGACACCTCTGAGCAGCAGACAAGCTTGTTTAGCACCTTCCAGGAGGTAAAAGAGAATGGAACCAATTAGGTGTCCGGAATATTGGACCCTTTTCCCACCAACCCCCCCCCCCCCNNNNCAATCTCGATTCTCTGGTCTCCCATGGTGTAGGAGTTGCTTGTTAAATTAATGTTTGCCTGTCTGGAGTGCCAGAGGAATAGACATTATAGGCCAATTAGAGATAAAAATCAAACCAACCAGAGTTGTCCTTTTAAAAATTAAAAGTCCTTTTTATGTGCCGTGGAGGTGTCGGCATTATCATAAAGACTAATTAGGACATTTTACAACATCCTGGTAACGGGAGGAAACAATATTGTTGGTAACTTTAAAGATTATTAAGCATCTTTAGCACTTCAGGTCAGATATTTAAGACGCTTTCTGCGCTCACCTGCTGTTGCCTGTAGGAAGTATTTTATTGTCTCATAAGGAGAAATGAGCATTTTGAAGGCATAAATGCCCGGCTGTAATGGACGGTCCTTCACTTTGCAAAGCCCTAAAACAAGGTCTCCAGGAAGAGCTGGCTATGACTCGAGATGAGGTTTGTCACACAGGAGTCATCAGTCGGCACTGAAGGCACTCTCCGTCTTGGCCACCTGGAGAAAAGAAATCTCGAAGGCAGAGATCACGAGGAGGGATTGTTCTGGTGTTGGCATTAGGAACAAGCGAACCAGACAGTGTGGGTTCCTATTAAAAATGCTGCTTTTCACGTATGGGCAGATGCTTCTCCTACATTCTAGCAGACAGGTTCAAAAGCCCTGAGGGCAGGAAAGAGGGCAGGAAAGATGGGGGGAACGGGGGTCTAGGGAGAGCTTTTGGGGGGATGGCTTGTTTGTGATTTGCCAATTCCTCCTAGAAACCACTGTGAATTGGAACACATTCTTTGGAACTTGATTGAAGACAAAAGGCTTGTCACAGATGCGAGCTGGATGCTTAAATTGCACGCCATTGTCATTTAAAGAATTGCATATTGTCTTGAAATTCGAATGTCCTTTAACAAATAAGGACATTGTATCAAGGTCAGACAAAGCAGAAGGGTGAATTTAAGTGTCACAAAAGTATCTAAAGCTCTTAAGATCTATGTACAGAGACTTCCAGAACGCTAAGGAAATCTTAAAGTTCCCAATGGAAGGCTGTGCATTCAAGTGTTATTTATCTGTGAGACTGTTTAGAAAGGCTTTCACATTTTCAGCAATTTTAATTGAGACTAAAACCACACAATTAGGCTTCACTTAGTTATCAGTGAGAACAGTAGCTATTTACTTTATAGTCTTAATGATATAACAAGTGTAAAGAAAACACAGGGCAGAGTTAAAATTTAATTCTCGGCTTTGTGTGCTGGGATTTTGCCACATGAACTATTCACATTAATCGGGGCTTTTATAGTAAGATTTCAGAATACGGTTCTGAAACTTTACCATTTCCTGCTGACTGGTGTGCCGTACTCCAGTTTTCAAACAATGATTTCTCTTTTTAAAAGGCCATTTTAAAAATTGTAAATATAATGCAGTCTTATAAACACAATCTGAAAACAAGTCACCAGCATATACCACCCACACAAACATAGTTAATGTCTTTGTGTATTTCTCCTCACCTTTTCCCCCTTATGAATCATTTTATTTAAGATTTACGTAATTGTAACCACATTATTTACACAATTTTATATCCTGCCTTTTTCACCTAATATATTGTAACCTTTATCCATGTTAGTTTATGGTATTTGTAAACATAATATTTAATGGCCTCATAATCTGTTATTAAGTGAATATGTCATAGTTTGTTTAACTAGTCCTCTCTTTTAGACCTGTAGGCTGTTTCCAGTTTTTTTGGAGAGGTTACACACCTACTAAGAGGAGAAATTTGGTTTGAATCCCTTCCCTAGATTTGTGTTTTTCTGCCATTCCGGACTGTGCTTATGCTTTATTTGGGCCGTATGAATCCTGCTTCATTTTGAAAACCCTTGTCTAATTTGATAGATCACAATGGTATTTTGGATTAACTTGCATTTCTTTTGATTACAACTCAGACTCTTTTTTTCTGTGTTTTGCCAACTAGCTCTGTATTTCTTTAACTGTGCAGACAACTCGGTTTATCTCTTTATTTCAGTTATTTTATCTTAGTATATACGCAGGCCTAAGATATTCATGCTGTTAAATCTGGGTAGCTTCTTTTTGTGGCTTTTTTCTAAGCCTTTAAACTTAGGAATTCCTCTTCACCCAAGAGGTTTGATAAATATTCAGTTCAATTGCCTTTCAGTTTCTTTCTGTGGCTTAATTCTTTCATGTTTTACTCTTTAGTGCATCTGGTATTTATTTTGGTGTGTGGTGTGAGATACGGATGTGAATTGTTCTTGCTTCCAGATTGCAAACCTATTTTGTTGATTGAATCCCTCTTCTTTTTGATTTGTGATGTATTCTTTTTCATGTATCAACATTTTTACTTCCGGGTTTAGATATTTTTTTCATAAGAAATATACCAAAAGCCATTGGAATTATTCACTTTTATTTATTGATTTATTTTTGCATTGTGGCAGGTTATCCGGACTAGGTAATTATGTGATGCTTTGGAGTCAAAGAAATGGGATAATCGTGTACAACAGACTGTATTACATAGTTCTAGGAAGAAAAGAATTTAGATCACTCTTTCTGAAATGATGGGTTCTTATCAGAATCATGTATGGAATCTTAAAAAATACATAACCTTGGGTACCACCACCAGAAACTGTCATTCTGTAGGTTTGAGCCTCTGTTTTTAAAAAGTTGCATAGAGGATTCTGATGTGTACTCCATTTGAGAACCATGGTCCAGGGCAGGGGTCAGCAAACTATGGTCCACATGTCAAATCCAGTCTGCCACCTGTTTTTGTATGGTCCATGACCTAAGAATGTTTTTTTACATTTTTAAATGGTTGAAAAAATAGAAAAAAAAAAATTTCATGACACACGAAAATGATATGAAACTCAAATTCTAGTGTCCAGGGGCACCTGGGTGGCTCAGTCATTAAGCATCTGCCTTCAGCTCAGGTCATGATCCCAGGGTCCTGGGATCGAGCCCCATGTCGGGCTCTCTGCTCAGTGTGGAGTCTGCTTCTCCCTCTGCCTCTGCTGCTCCTCCTGCTTGTGCTCTCTCTCTCTCTCTCTCTCTGTCAAAACAAACAAACAACCAAACAACCAAATTCTGGTGTCCAAAAATAGGGTTTCATCAAACTACACCTGTGCTCATGTGTTTATGTCTTGTCTTTGACCATTTTACCGCTACAGTGGCAGAAAATCGAGTAGTTGTGACAGAAACTGTATGGCCTGCAAAACCAGAAATATATACCATCTGGCATATTACAGGGAAATGTGTGATCTTGGCCTAGAGTCATGAAATGAGAATCAAGAGTTCCTTGGTTCTAGGATATGTACTACTGAGGTGCTGTCCCAGAATGGTCAGTTGTTCATTTTAGAAGCAAAATTACTATAGTTATACAAGGTTCTAAGGGCAAGAAACAACATTGAAAGAGATTTTACATTGCAAGTCTTCGATTTCTTGCAACGATGTGAATCTAACATCTTGAAATTTTGTTACAAAGTAGCCAAAAATTCTGCATGAAATAGATCGAACCATTCTAAATACATGGCTGACCTGGAAGGAAAAGGTAATTTTCAGAGGCTTTAAACAAGGTAGAAGAGTGAAGCCAGAGAGCTGAGAGTATATGGAGGCTGACAGTTGCCCTAAGAGAGTCTTCTGATCCCCAGTGATCACTTGGGAGAACAGGACACAAAGCCTTGGGCCAGTGCAAAGTGAAGAGTTGAATTGTGCACTCCTGGCTCACACAATGTTCAAGGTGTGAAGACACCAAGAAATTAGTTTCAAGCAGTTTCAAGTTGGTGACGCCTGGCGGCATCAAATCTGTATCCTCTCTGGAAGAATAAACCACCCAACACATGCCTCGTGTAATCCCCAGCTGTAAAGTTCCAATGGATGTGAACTCACACAACAATAGATAGACAACAAAATGCATGAGGAACTAAGGCACCATGAGCGAGAGTCAGAACAAACCACCAGTAGCAGAAGTCGTCCTGTAAAGACTTCAGATAAAGGAACTACTAGATACAGAATATAAAGTTGTCATGGCCTATCAGTTTAAAGAAATAAAGGAATAAATCAAAAGTATGAGTAAGGAGCAAAAGACCATTCAAAATGACCAACAGATTGGAAGAAGAATGAAATAGAAGTAAATGTTCTAGAAATAAAAAAACCATAATTATTAAAATAGTATATGCTGTCAATTTAATCCACTGTCTACTTTTGGGAGAACAAATTGACCACCCTAAATGGGTGGAGGAGGTGGAGATAAAGTTTTGGAATGAACAGTAGAGAGCTCTGAAAGACATCCTAAAGAGTTTGGAACTTCTATGTGCCATGAAGAACCACTGACATCTTTTGAGGAGGAATGGTGGCGGTGGTCATGTGGGGTTCAGGGTTCCATCATATTTAAGCCCTAGCCTACCATCCTTCAGAGCACATAGTTATGTACCTTCTTAAGACACACAGGAACCTTAAATGCAGCAACTAAGTTTCAGGGTGAAAATAGGGGGCAGGAGGCAAGTTCAGCCCATCACCAAAGGGACAAAGCAACAAATTAATATGTATGTCATTGTTGCAAACACGGCCACTGAGAGGCAGGAAAAGGAAGAGCAAAAGCCCAAGAGAGGGTGATACAATGGGCTAAGATAGTAGAGATGTTTCATAGGAGAATGGGGATTGCAGCAAGTGGGATAGGGAGGTAGGTTACTAATGGATGAAGGTGAGGTGGAAGGAAAAATAGTTAGGAGTGAATACATAAAAAGGTTACCGATTGAACCTCAGGACACAAAACAGCAGCACCAGGGAGTTACCACTAAACCAATGTCTTATGGATCCTGGAACATCAGTGGCTGGGAGGAAAAGAATTTTCTCTCACTCATTCTCTTCATTCTGAAGATTGAAGCTTTGATTTTATGTTCCATTGTAATCTCCTTTGTTAATATTATTTAACATTGCGTATCTTTCAAAGTCCCTCATGAGCCCTTTGTTGGGATAGTCATTCCTCTGACTGATGTTGTTACTATCTTGACATTCATCTCCCCTGCACCCAACACCCTATTCCCACCTTCTGAAGCCCAATTTTTTGAAAATCAGCCCTACCAGCTCCAAGGAGATTCACTGATGCCGCTTACATCCTATGTTTTCTTCCCGATCTTCATAGGTTAATTTCATTGTGAGACAGCATGCAATTAATGAGACTTATTATGTTAACGAACACACAAGTTATTATTTAATAATTATGTTAGCGATGAAAGCAGTTATGGGTTAATTGTTAAAAGTACTATTAAAATAACAAGCGGAAGTTTGAATTTATGCTGATAGTTCAATTAAAAAGAGATTTAAAGACAGAACTGGGAGTAAAAGACCGATGTGTAGGAGACAAAGTATGTGTTTATACACGTAGAAGGTTCACAGCTATCAACCTCACCAGTAAATGTGGTATAAGAAGGATTTTGACACAAAGCGGCTTTGTGCAGAATAATCTTAGGCATCTTTTCAGAAACACAAAACTGTGAGAAAAACACCCAAGATTAGAAGGAAACCAACGCATAAGATTTTGGGGCCTTATCATAGATGCTAATGTTAAGGTCAAGAAACTATCAACATAGAACGAAAGCCATAATCAGAGCAGGTTACTTGCTTTTTTGGTCACTAAATAGCTATTGACTTTTGACAATTCATTTTACCCTCTTAGGATCTCAATTTCCTGTCTATCAAGAGCTTTAAAATTCTGTGGAAATGAACATAGGTAGAAGCCATGACTCCCACACATCCGAGCAATTCATCTTCACTAGAGCTGGCCTGTCCAGTTATCAGTGAATCGTGCGTGCGTGTGTGTGCCTGTGTATGTTTGTGAGTGCTTGCACGTGGACCCATGCAGACCTGAGACTGTAGGCAAAACTCTATAATTTGTCTGTTTGCAATGAGAAATCTTTATAAATGGTTTGTCTTAAAATCTCCTTATGAAGACAACACATTGCAAAAGTGATTCGTTGTTAATAGCAGGGCGGTCAATGAGGGCACGTCTGAGTTGGGGAAGGAGGGTCATGATCAATAAACTGTCTGTCTTGGTCAGCCCTTTACAGTCACTACTGACTTTTTTCATTTTCTTTAGTAGTATTAAATTTAGTTTTTATCTTTTATTAAAAAAACATATCCACTGTACTTTGTTTGATTTTCTTCTTTTTGTTTGGTTGGACTCATAGGCTGTTGAAAGGGGAGGGAGTCTAAAGCTCATCCAGTCCATCCCTCCTATTTTACAGATGAGAAAACTGAGGACCAGAGAGGGGGTAATGATTTGTCCCAGTGTAGAGAGTCAATTTGTAGCAAATCTGGAACTAAAATTCCAGCCTTTGGCTCTTTGTTGCATGCCTTATCTGCTCTATGCTTTTCAGGACTCGCTATGAGATATATCATAAATATCGTTTTGTATTGCTAAAGCACTTGATAATTTTTAAAACGCTGTCCTGTACATCATCCTACTGGGGCCTTACAACACCCAGTAAGATAGACTCAGACATTTTTATCTGTATTTTAGCAAGAGGAGAATCCTGAAATTCACTTGTCTGAGGTCACATGATTAGAAAGTACCAGTAGTGTCAGGAGAAGCCGCTCTTTCCGGTTCCGGCCTACTGCTCTTGGGTTGCTCCAGGATGTGGCAACATAGTGGATGAGATAATAATGATTGATTTCAAAACCCCAAAAGCAACTTTACATTTCCCTTGTAAATATCTTTTACAAACCATCCATTCATCACATCTGAAGAATTTCCCTTTGGCATATTTTGCACGGACCCTACACAATCTATGTGATGGTGAGGAGAAGCAGACGAGCACTTGAGGTGTGAACAGCACACCTCTGTAAAAACCGCTTTGTGCACTGTGCAGGGATGAGAAATCTCAGCTTCGTGATGCTAAGCAGGGCCGCTCAGGAAGCTCCGAGCCCTAAGGCCTAGAGAGGTAGGAAAAGACGAATGTGAAAAACGTTGAGTATTTAGAAGAATAAGAATGGAGAAAGGCACCCAGGAGACAGAGGTCGAAGAAGAGGACCCAAAGGTGGGGGTGGGTTTTGTGCCACCAGCCATGGCCTGAAGGGCTCACAGGGGGTGGGAGATAAGTGTGTCAGAGGCTCAACGTTGGCTTTTAGAATGACCCCTTTTCCCACCCTATTGTTTGATCTATGCCCTTCTCCATTTGGGATGGCCCAGGGTCGTAGCCCCAAATGAGGGACCCTTCGTTCAGGGTCTTCCAGGTCCTGGTAGACATGGCCACAATTAATACAAACAGTTAATAGTTATTAAGATTAGCTCATAATGACAAAGCTGACATTTATTGAGAGTCTACCGAGTGCCAGGCACTTCTTCTAAACACTCCACGGGCATTAACACAGTGAGTCCTCACAAGTCTATGAAGTAGTTTCCTTTTACAGATGGAAAAATTGATGTGCAAAGGAGTGAAGTATTTTCCTCAGGGTCACACAGCTAGTCGTTGGCAGAGTTGGGATTCAAACCAGAGTCCTTGGGATTAATCACCAGGCTACACAGGTAAATGTCGAGTAAATATGAAATGATACTCGAAAGGATTGATTACTTGGCCCCTAAAATGACATCATAGGTAGGCTGCTGTGTTTGTTGCTTGAGGTGTGAACTATGTGCCCAAGACTGGCCATTCCCCACCCAATATGTCAGGTTTCTGTGTTGCTGTGAAAAGCACCCAGTTGAGGGCTATGCAAACCACAGCCTCACCAGCAAGCCGCTCTCCACCGAAGTGTGCTGCCGAGTGTGGGGGTGGCATTTCCAAGCCCTGTGCCACCGGGTTCTGGGGACGTGCGGTATTATGCCCTTCAAAGGTAGAATTGGTACTGTCTGTGTTAGAATCAGGCCAGCTTTCTGTGAAGGAGGAAAAAGGGATTAGGAACAAGAGTAATTCTCTGTCCTCTTTGATTTCAGAGGCTGTTTACTTGCAAGTGTTTCTGCAAGTTTTGTTCCCTTTCTCAACAAATTTACAGTGGAGGGGAGAGATTTGCTCCATGGTGACTCCAAGAGAGTCCTGCAGAACGTTGAGCAGCCAAGGTCAGGAAGTGACACACGTGTTGTTCTTCAAGGCAGCTTTCCCCCCCCTCATCAGATCAGCGGTCATGCAGGGAAAAGGGCCATGGACAGGTCCAGAGGCAAGTTTAGTGGTGGGAAATTGTCACGGACTCCAACACGTTGTAGCTTATGATCAGAGCAGCTTGAAATAGTCTGTTTCATTAAAACGGGGGCCGGGCGTGGAGAGTTGGCTTCTGAGGGCTTGGCTTGAGGAAGGTCAAGTCAAATCTGTGCCATTGCTTCTGGGGCAGCTGCTATAAATCATTATAGGAATCATGAAGCCAATTAAAGCTGAACAACAGGACCTAAAACAAGCAGGAATCGTCGGCTTTCAGGGTTAGAACATGCAAGGTTCTCTTTGTTCTTCCAGGATGATTTGCCATTTTATAGATTACAGGTCTGCGATGCTGCTGAATACTGTTTGAACCTCTCTAGCTGCCTGGCTCTTTTAGGAGACAATTGAGGAGGAAGTACTCTTCAATTCATCCCCCCGAACACGTATCCAATTAAAAATCAGCCAAACAAGCAAACAACCCAATAAACCAACATCTAAAGAATCTGACCATCTCTATCAGTAAAAACCCAATTGGTGGAAACATGCATTTGGAAATTTGTGTTTTCCCAATCTAAGGGAGTGGAAGGTGTGAGTGTCATTTGGCAAATTGAGGGCGTTGTTATGAGCTGTAAATATTAAAAACATAGAATAAGTTTACTTTCCCTTTCGAGTACAGCTAGGCATAAAGGGGCAGAACAGTGCTCCCTCACTCCAGGTTCCTGTTTATAAGTGACTTCAACAAAAGAGGTGCTCCTTGCTGCCCAGAGCCTAATGGGCTGCTCTGCTGCTTTTAAGTCAGCACGACATAACACAGCTGGATGGTGGCTCGCTTGGGGCAGGGTCTCCACTCACTCATGGCCCCTGGCTCTTCCTTTGATGTGCCCACTTTGGGAAGTGCTAATAGGAGCTACTAAAACCACTGGGGTGTGGGTGGAGGCTAAGGGGGATGTGACAAGCTAAGCAACTATTTGGCAGCTTGGTGCTTAAAAAGAAACGGAAGGGTAACTGACCTTGGACAAGGACCAGTGGTTGTTGCTGACCGTTGGAACTCTGGCATTAGATATGTTTCTGTTTGAATGACATTCTCTGCCCCACACTAACATAAGTGGATGGCACCATTAGGGGCAGGAAAAAGCCAGCCAGCGTGTGATAGATCCAGTGCAAGGGGTGTTTCTCCAGGAGATTCGTGGGACGGAATGTCTTAGGGTTTTTACTGTTTGGAGAATGTCCACATGGAGAGGTTGGCTTCCTATCACACTGGATGCTATCATGTTATTTGGGAGCTCTTGGGTACTCAAACAGCTTTGTCTGCTCTGACAAGGGTAAGGTATAAGACTTTGGATCCTGAATTTGGTTTAAGACCCGGGAGAACCTGAGGTTCCTCGGCGTTCCTGAAATGGAAGCTCATAGATTGTTACTGTCTTGGTGATGGATGCCTGAGCATAGATGGACAGGAACTTGGGGTCTCTCCCCAATTCTAGCAGAGGGAGAAGCAGGGGCAGAGTCTCTTCTGCTCCTGGGCCAGGAAACCTCTTCGCTGGCTCTTCTGGATCCCTGGCTACATCGCAGAGAGATCTATAACTGGGCAGAAGGTGGCCTCTTCTTACCATTTCTCATGCTGCAAATAATTTCTCCTTTTTAGCTCTGTTTCTTTTAATATCTGGGGGGAAAAGGGCTTAAATTAAATCACATAGATAGTAAGTCTACCAATTTTCTGAATATTGAATTCAACCAAGGTGTTATATAATGGCTAAACTATAAATGAACCACATTTAAAAAAATCTAATGAACTAATTTGAGTTAGAACTAAGGCAGTGCTGTTTTTAACTTTTTTTTTTTTTTTTTTTTTTTTACATAATTGCATACTTTGAGTAAAGTTGCAAGAATAGTACAAAAGTCTGCCCAGGTCCCTTTCATCCTGAGTCCCCAAATGGGAACATTTTACCATTTGTGGTTTTCTCTCTTCTTCTTTGTCTCTCCATCTTTCCCTCCCTGTCTCCCCCTCTTGACTATTTAAGAAAAAGTTGCAGCCCTGATGCCTCTTTACCCATAAGTTCTTCAGTGTGTGTTTCCTAAAAGTAAGGATATTCTCTTACATAACCATAGTACAGTTATCAAAAGCAGATAATTAATATAACACCATACCATTATTTGATCTATAAACCATACTCCTATTTTGCCAGTTGCCCTAGTGATGTTCTTTACAGCAAAATAAAATTTCAAATCATGCCTGGCATGCAGCTGTCCTGTCTCCTTAGCCCCCTTTACTTGGGGACAGTTTCCTAGTCTTTCTTCAAAGCAACCCATATTTGAAAGCATCTAGAGTAAAGAGAGAATCAAGATATGGTGGTGACTACCAGCTTTCCTTTAATCTTTATAAGAGAATTGCACAGTAATAGAAGTTTTAGTTGGATACCTGATCACCTCCTTAAAGACTACGTTTCCCAGTTGACCTCTAGAGGTGACCATGTGACTAAAATCCAGGGCCGTGGGAAATGAGTGGAAGTAATGTGTGCAATGTGGAATAAAGATGTGCTGGTGGAGGCGGGAGTCCTCTCTTGGACCACGAGACTGATCAACAAGATATCCCTGGTAGTTGCAAAGCAACCGTGACTGCTCTTGGCCATCTACCAGATTACCCCTCTCCTGAATTCCTCTCAGAAATTTAAGGACTTAAAAAAAACAACCCCACCATACTGTTATCAGACCTCTGAAAATTGGTAATAATTCTTAATATTATCAAGTATCCATATCCTGTTTTTTTGCATGAGAAAACTAAAATTCCATTAAATGTTAATATTTTGGGTCTCTTTCTTATAGCATTTGTATCACTAACCTGACCAATGTGGTTGTCTCAACCACTATTCAAGGAATTGTTCAAATTTCCTGGAAATATTCCTGCCGAAGGAGGAAAAAAGCACGAGTTAATTTGGTAACAGTATAGCAAAGTGAACTTGCGCAGATTTTTTTGTTGTTGGTAATTTTATCAAGACTGGAAAATTTTGCCCCCTTTTATGCTTTTACCAAGGTTTTTTAGTCATTACATTTTCTCATTTGCATTTGTGTCTGTCAAATTCTCTGTGAAATTACAAAACTGGCTTTGTTCTGCAGGTTTAAAGTCTTGGAGGAATTCTGGGTTGAAGATCTGCACCTGCAATTTCCACATGTGGGCATCAGGTGGCAGTAGAGTTACACATGTGCCGAACAGCCTGGTTAGCAGTTTTACTGGTGACCTCAGTATGAGTTTCTGCGCTAAAACATGGGACAAAATGTATGATATATTGATTTTAAAAAAAGCAATACAAACTGAAGAAAATGAACTTCATAGAAAATACTGGACTCTCATGTACATTTTTTCATGTGTACTTTAGCATAACTAGGCTAAAATCATGGTCTTGATTGAACCTGCAAAGACCTTATTTCTTGTTTTCTGTTTCTCACAGGACTCTAATACCCCTCTGTCTTAATCGCTTTCTTCAGGTAAGGGAGTTCTCGCCTTCTCATAGTCTAGACAAAAGTGTAGCCTTTCTGGTCCACTAAAATGACCTAACATTAAACTTTTCTCTTTAGCTTCTTGCTAAAATTCCTTTCTTATTCCTTATATTTAGGAAGAGGGGAGAAATTATAAACAGTATCTTTTAAACCTATTCTAATCTTGTGCTCATGGGTTAAAGTACATGTGGTATTTTGTCACTTAGAATTCTTTCCAAATTTACTCCTCCCAAAATAATACAGCTTGGGAATGTACCTGACCTATTCTGCATACAATGGTTTTATATCTAATTAACGGTCTTGTTTACAATCTGGGTTATCAAAGATGACACCCAGAAGGAAGTCAGAAAATTGAACCAAAGTGAGCAAGACTTGGGTTAGTTTTTGTTACTTGTATAAAGAGAAGTGATCTCACCCATTGTCCTTTTTCCCACCAACAGGGGCTACAGACAGAATGAGAAGGGGGTTTTCTACATCTTTAAGTGAAGATGTGAAGAAGCCAGGAGGGTCTTGGTTATAAGGGAGGATCCGTCTGGTGCAGTGATTTTGCTTGATCTCCGTCCTGTGGTCCTGTGGGCATTGTGTTATTGTAGATGCCATTAAGGCTGTTTGCTCCCTGATGCATTTTGTTTGGAATTAGCAGTGTCAGTGGGACTAGAAATAGTTATCAATGTTCATAAGTTTGGGTTCTGAAATCACTGCAGGAAATTAGAAAATAAAATGTGCAGGTCTTTGTCCCACCCAGGGGCAAAATTGTCCCTGGAAAGCTGCTTCCGGTTATAAGTAAATTTGGACCTACAGCTCTATCCACAACCTCCATTATGGTCCCTTTTGAGCCTTTCATTCTCTTTCTGTAGCGACTTCAATAAAATGAAAAGGCAACGCGTGCGTGCACGCGCGCACACACACATATATATGCATCAGTGTAATTTGTAGCTTTATTTACATCAAGGACATATATAAAAGATATATGAATATATAAAAATTAAATGAGCTATTCATTTATGAGACATTTATTGAGCACCTACTGTGTGTCTAATAAAGTACCAGGTGATGTGCCATCAAAGATAAAAATATATGGTTTCTACTTCCACAAGTTCATGGTCTCCTTCATGCAATACCTGTTTTAAATTTTTTTTTTTTTATTTTTTAGAGAGAGCAAGTGAGTGAGCGCGTGCATGGGGGGTGGTGGGGCAGAGGGAGAGGGAGAGAAAGAATCGTAAGCAGGCTCCACGACCAGCATGGAGCTGGACATGGGGCTCCACATGGGGCTCGACCTCACCACCCTGAGAACACGAGCTGAGCCGAAACCTAGAGTTGGACGCTCAACAGACTGAGTCACCCGGGCGCCCCCATGTAATACCTATTTTAAAGTGATGAGGGTAGCCCAACGAGAGACTCAAAATATTATTGAGGCTGTTGGTTTTCCTTTAATTCTTGATTTTTAGAGGTATGAGTCACTGAGCCATGTAACAACTGCTTAGTCTTTACTAGAATTTCTCTTTAATACGGACAAGTTAAGAGAAAAACTCTTAAAGCATGGGACCGAAACTCACTTGCTGTGTGGCTCATACCCCGGAATGGGCAACTTTCTGGAAATGGCAAATCCACTTATAACAGGAAGCAATTTTCGTAGGACATTTTTTGCCCCTGGGTAGGACAAATCTGGCAGGATTTCCTCATTTTGGGTTTTTTCCCCTCTAAATTCTTTTCCATATAGTAATACATTTAGGAAATGTCACAACAGTGCTAGGGAGTATTATTTCTATCCTCGTTTTATAGATGAGAAAACTGGTGCACAGTGTGGATTGGCACAAGGTTACATAGCTAGTAGGTGTCAGCCAGGATCTCAACACAGACAGTGGGGCTCCAGGCTCTGAATTTTTAACTACTTCTCCATAAATTTATGTTTTTTTTGTTTTTGTTTTTGTTTTTAGAGAGAGAGAGAGAGCAAGACAGCGATGAGTAGGGGTGGCGAGGGGCAGAGGGAAAGAGAATTATTTTAAAAAAGATTTTATTTATTTATTTATTTTAGAGAGAAAGAGAGAGCATGAGTGGGGGGGGTACAGTGAGAGAGAGAATCTTTTTAAAGATTTTATTTGAGAGAGAGAGAACGGGAGGGGCAGAAGGAGTGAGAGAGGGAGAGAGAATTTCCAGCAGACTTTGTGCTGAGTGCAGAGTCCAATGCAGGGCTCCATCTCAGGACCCTGAGGTCACAACCTGAGCCGAAATCAAGAGTCAGAGGCTTAACCAACTGAGCCGCCCAGGTACCCCTATCTGTATGGTCTTAAATGAGGGGTGTGAGAGTGCTTTCTCATGATAAGAAACACATCCCTTATTTTGGAATTTCACTTCAACTCCATTGATTAACTCAGAGATCAGCCTACCTAGGTAGTGGCTTCGGCACCAGGGACTCAGAATTCTCATGAGTTTACCGTGGAGTAGGGGAGATAGACATGCCCGCAGATAGCTATGCTGAAGGGCAGAAACAGCCAGCGTGGACAAAGCTGCCCGTATGTTCTGTCAGCACAAAGGAGGAAGCAAGAGTGACTTTGCCCTGATATTAGTGTTGGAAGATCCACTGTTGGTTCTTACCATGTTCAGTAGAATTTTTGTTGCCTCTATTATTTGGGATAGGCAATTCTTGGTTCTGTCCTTGTTGGATAGTCTTCCCCCCTTTATTATTGTTTAGTAATAGAGGGGCTAATGTCTATCAACAATCAGCAAGTTCATAGATTTGTACTTGGGTTGACATTTCCATCCTCAACCTAATGGCTACCACTTCATTCTACCATCTTCATTTGACCCAAAGGGTTTCGGAACACTCATCTCATTCTAGGGTGCCTGTGAACTGGCTTATATGACTTACCCATTGCGCTTGAGCTCTTTTGGGGCAGAGGGAGAGCCTCTCGGCTGGAAGCCACAGACCTAGTCTGGGACCAAGAACTCACATAGTAGGTCCTCAAAAACAAATGTTTATGCAATGAATAAAATGCAAACAATTCACCCTGTCAAAGAGGAGGAAAAAAATCTCATCACCTGTTTGTCATATTGCCCAGTCCAATATACTTTTGACATCCTACCCTCTTAATGAGGACAGAAGCTGTTCATTAAATAAATTAACCATTAAGTTGAGAACACAAATGTCAATATAGACACAAGCTGTTAATTTGCCAGTCACTGAGGCAGCCAGTGCCTGAAGGACCTCAGAGCCCGCACGTATGTCAAACAGCAGGAAATTGAAACATGGCTACGAGGGACGAAACCAACACGGGGCTCACACAATTTGCTAGAATTGTCCAAAATTAGATGTCTTCCCTCTTGAAAGATGGATGCTCCTTGGCATCAAAATTTGCAGCTAGCTAAGTGATGGGGCCCATCGCTTCCCTTTGACTGTTTTATTTCCATTTTCAAATTGTACGATTTCTTACTTGTAATTTGGGCTAATGTTGCCTTGAAATAAAAAGGTGATAAAGAAAGGGGGAGGAAATCTTTGATCATTCGTCATACTGTGGAAAATCTGACAATAGCTTTTATTAACAGATGGGACCCTGGAGAATTTCTCCGCCTGATCTTACCCCAGTGCTCTGTCTAATTGAGGAGAGGAAAACAGCTTAGCAGGGACCTGGACAGCTGCCGAATGAAGCCATTGGCATTTTAGGGAGGCTAAAATCTCTGCCACGCTCTGAGGTTGTATTTTTTTTTCCTTCTTGCACGCTGCCCCTGCAGGCTGCGGAAGCACGCATAGCAGTTGAAGGATGATGGTATTAGCGAGATGTGGTGGCAGAAGCCCTGGCTTGGGTTCCAGGAGACTGGAGGGCCAGCTGGTTCTGCCATAACCAGCCTTGAGAATTTGGAGGGAGACCTTCCTTTCTCTGGGCCTCAGCTTCCATGTTTGTAACATGCATGGATCAGAGTAGATAATCTGCTGGGTCTTACTCAGTTCTGACATTTAGTAAGTCCTTCTTGCCATGGAGAAAAGAGAAAAGGAGCTTCAAAGGATAGGTCTGGAAAGCTCTTGCTTGGGAGCATATACAACTGTTATCCTAGAAATGGAATTTTTCCAACTGTGTTTGGCCAAAATGAAGTTAGGGGGAGGCCCATGGGGAGGGCAGAATATGAAGATGTCTTTGGAAATGGATTTGGGAAACTGTTCATCTTCTTCCCCTTCCCATACCCACCCATTCTCCACACAAATGTGAAAGGAATCTACCAAAAACATGAATTCATTCATGTATTTTTTGCCTTTGGAATTGTAAGTGCAGCCAGGGCAGGGACCATGGTTGTCTGTATCCCCAGTACTGCAGCACAAGGCCTTGCCCAGGACGGAGGCTCCATTACAGCTTGTGGAATGTGTGTATGCATGCATGTTGAAATGTTCTCAGTGGTGAACTACAGAGATCAGTTTCCAAGTTAAAACTTAATACTTTAATCCATGAATTCCTTCATGGTATTGTCCCTGTTACCTCTTTACCTTCATCTTATACAACCCACCTGAATATATTCTTCCCTCCAAACACATTACAGCATCTGTATTATATTATACTATATTCTTCCAGGCTACTGCAATATCGATCATTCCTGTGCCTCTGTACATGTTACATTTGCCATGGATGCTTTTCTCTGAGTGTTCCTCTGGTTAACTAGTTCATCAAAACTCACATCAAATCTTGTTTATTCCGGAAAGCCTTTTCTGATCTCCCTCCCCCCTTATGATTTAAATCTGTTTTCACCAGGTTTATGGGATATTCATCGTGTACCTCTCTCTACTTATCATGATGTTGTGCAGTTATTACCATTCCTAGCACACTGTCTAGAATATACTAGGTGCTCATTTAATATTATGTCCACGTTTTCTCTTTTCCTTTCACGCACAAGGTTCCAGAGCCTCAGCTTTTTCTTTGTCTTAAGGTTCTTCCAGCCCTCCCAACTTGGCTATAGAGTAGAGGTCCATTTTCTCTACTCATTCTTTTTTGTTGGCTCAGTGAAAAGTCCACAGGCCCTTTTTGTGTTATGCATTGACCGCTTCATGGAAATAGAAGATAAAAGTACCAAGCTGATTCTAGAAACTCACAGTGGCTTTCTCCTACTGTCCTCTTCATTCCTTTCTGTGATGAAAACTGGAATCTCAGCTAGACTTTTACCCTCTGATTTATGCTCAGCGTTGGAGTTCCCCAAACCTTTTCATGCCTTTGACCTCGCCTTTAGATGTCTTATGAACCCCAGTCTTTGTGATTGGTGCCTCTTGGGCTGAGGATATGGTTAAGGCTATCTATTGCTGCATAGCAAACAAACCCAGAACTTAGCAGCTTAAGATAACAAACATTTATTATCTCACAAAGTTTCTGAGGGTTAGGAATCCAGAAGTGGCTTGCTTGTATGGTTTTGGCTCAGCTGAAGGGTCTTCTTCAAGCTCATTCACATGGTTCTTGGCAGGCCTCAGTTCTTTGCAGGCTCCTAAACTGAGATCCTCATTTCCTCACTGGCTGTTGGCTGGAGACCTCCCTCAGTCCCTTGCCATGTGGGCTTCTCCATAAGGCAGCCCACAACATGGGAGCCAGCTTCCTCCGAAGTGACAGATTGTCACTTCTGCTCTATGTTATTGGTCATACAGACTCAGCCCTGGTACAGTGTCGGAGGGGACGACACAAGAGTATGAGTACCCGGAGGTGGGGGTCATTGGGAGCTATCTTGGGGGCTGGCTGCCATGGGCAGAATTGGGGCATTTTGTCTTGGTAGAAAGTAGCATGTTTGAGAACTTCCCAGCTGGATGGTTCTCAGTTCAGATAGCCTCTAGTGTATTTAGTGTATTTGCATTGCTTTACTGATGTTTTGGAGTTTAAATCCAAACACTTTTTTTTACAATTTTAGATGGATCATTTCAGCTGATGCAGCTTTTGACTATTTGGAAGAAAGATGAGCATCCCGTATAATTAGGAGTGTAGAATGCAATCTTGGCCTGAAGCCATCATATTTCCTAGACTCCAAATGGCAAATTAGAATAAAAGTTTCTAATTTTTGCTTTATAAGCAAGGCATTATTTCCTGCACACTGAACATGGGTGTCAGGAGGCCAGAGAAGTGCCTAAGACATGCTGAAATGATAGATTTTTTAAAAATAAAATCACCTGCTTTGTGGTTACTTCTATTGCTTATAAACTATACTTCTGTATTACTCACGTAAGTGATTTTCAAATTAGTTATCATAGAAATCATCAAGGAAGGACAGTCACTGCTGCTGCTCTTCAGAACCTAGTTACATACACTGACACGACAGGAATATTTCCAAGGGAATTTATTTGGGGGCCAAAGGGTCAGAACATGTGGTTGGATTGGCATAGGAACATGAGCATGTGAGGTCTCCTGGTCCATGCAGCTCTGCCTCTTCACGGCTTAGCTACTGGTTTTCAAGGTAACACTCTTAGAGTCCTAGGGGGAGGGAGTGGAGAGAGGGGTGGTGATGGCTAAGGCTGGTTCTGCACGGGGAATTTTCCAGCCCCCCCTTTCTACCCTTTCTGCAAGTAGAGTACCTCTACTTTTTTTTTTTTTATATTAGATTCCTGATAACTACAATATCATTTTGAGAAAAGATTTAGCAGCTTCAAAAAGAAAGGCATCTGAAAACCTCCAGCCCAGGAGACAATGTAATTGAAGCATCTCCGAAAGATAACCCTGAGCGCATGTGACTTTTTTGATAACCAAGAGAGTGAGCCGAGAGATCAAATGGGTGGTTTTCCTCAAAATTCTCCTTTGGGGAAACCGAATCTTTTTTTTCTGATGATGGTGCTTTTGTTCAAAATGCTGTTTAACTGTGAAATTTGCTGTCAGAAGACTCAGGATTGATTAACACCTGAATCTTCCAAGGGAGGCTTTGCCATCTGAAGTCTGCTGTGGAGCGTCGTCAGGGTTTCTCAATCGTGGCGCTATTGACATTTTGGGCTGGATAATCCTTTGCTGTGGGGAACTGTCCTGGGCACTGCGGGCTGTTTCGCGGCGCCCCTGGCCTCTCCCCACAAGGTGCCAGTAGCCTCCTACTCCCCAGTGTGACAATCAAATATGTCTCCAGACATTGACTAAGGTTCCCTGGGGGGAAAAAATCACCCCTGGTTGAGAGCCACCGGTGGGGTGGGTACAATGGACGACCAAGGGGACAGTGCTGTTTTTGGCCCTAAAACTGTGTTTGAATGTGAGGCACTGTCATGGCTTTTCACATGATTGGTTCAGAACCAACTCTGACGGCATTCTCCAAAGAGAAGTGCCAAGATATTTTGAAGAAAGTTCTGGCATTGCTGGAATGAGTGTTGCATGTCCCAACATAAATTCTTGGAAGGTAGCAGACTTGTTTGGTTGTACAGTTCTGGTATGTTTGTTATAAACTAGGCCCGATTCACGATAAGTCTGTCTTATTCCCCACCAAGATGTCTCCCTCACCCAAGGAGAAACTGGCACAGGAAAAAAAAAAAAAAGACTGTGGTGCTCTTGCTCTCTGGTAACTTTGTCAGTAAAATTTGGGAAGAAAAGTGGGGGAGAAACTTTGTTTTGAAGTCTGGCATTAAAGATCACGCTTAGGATTAGCATAGATTGCTACCCTGCTTCCTCCTGGAAGTTCCCTGGATGTCTCATTCTTCCTCGATATAAACGCAATCTCCTATTGTCACCGACTCATAAAAGAGATTTTGTTGGCTTACCGGACACTTGGACTAAGTTTGCATTTCCCCCTGCAAGTCTCCAGGCACGGGCACGAGCAACAAGAGCAATAGCAAAAGAAAGCTTTATTTGAGAAGCATTTGACCCTAATGGGTTGCAGCTGTAACAGACGACGCCCCCAATTAAAAGAGCCGGGCTTTGGCTCTGCCCAAATGAAGAGTCCACGTGCTGACCTCACGATCAGTCACCTTGGGGGCACTGAGGGTCGAGGGGCATCTGTTTGAAATTTCCTGCCACAACAGTGCCATTTGCAGAAATGGCCAGGGAGCAAATAAGGACGGTGTGGGCTTTCTTCATCAGATGTCTCCTCTGATAGGTTTTTTTTTCTTTTTTTGAGAGAGGCCCTAGAAAAGTGCTGAGCACCAGGACTCTTGTTAGGAAAGAAGAGCCCCAAACAGCATGTGATCCTGGGGCTGGGCTGTTCCTGGAGGAGAGGCCCATGTTGCCTCAGTGGGGACCAAAGGCAAGAGCAGAAACTCCACCTGCCAACACAGATCATGAGGCTTACTGGAGCCCCCAGTACCGGTGTAAGGAATAAATGGACAGAAAAGCAGAAGTTGTAGAGGTGAGACACTGCACTGCTGGTGGGAAGGGCTCTATTGATGTCTAGAGGAATAAACTGAATTTAGTTTTAGGTTACCTTTGTTATAGGCTAAGATCTTCCAAAGATGGGGTCGCTAATGACGCCTGCCTGATAGGAAGCACAATGGGATAATCTGTGGATGTGACTGGAGCTGGGCACCTAATAAATGGTGGATAAAGTGATAAAAATAGTGATTGTCATTATTATTAATTACATGGGGGCTATTACATATCCTTGTACACATCCAAAGTGAAGGAGAGAACCAAGGTAGATATCGAGATGATTTAGGCTTTCAAGCAAATTATGGCCTCAGTTACTTATTTTAGACAGGCTGTTAATTATCTGGATAATTCTCTCTTGCCCTTGTATTGGCTCCTCGTGGCTGTGGTGACAAAGTAACACCAACTGGGTGGCTTAAAACAACAGAAATTTATTCTCTCGGTTCTGGAGGTCAGAAGCAAAAAATCAAGGTGTCGGCAGGGCCAGGTTCCCTTTCATTTGCCCCCAGAGCAAATCCTTTACAACTGCCTGTGTCCTTGAGGGCAGAACGGAAGTGTGTTGGGAGGTGGTGAAGGCTAGGGGTAGCGTGGTGATGCTGGGCAAGATAACCTGGCAACAGCATTACCTTGTACTTACTGAGACCTAAGAAATTCTTTCCCGTGGAAGGGAAGAGGTTCACTGAGAGTCTCTGAGTGGGGATGACAGGCTTGGTCACAGTTGCGTATAGGGGCTGAAGGCCAGAGAGTGGCTGATGATGATGGATTTCTTGCTTGAGAGACTGGTGGTATTACTGACAGATGTGAGGAAGCTGGGAAGTCAACCCATGCTGGGAAAACAGCTGGTGAATTTGCTTTTAAAGACTGGATTCTGGCCTCATGAGAGTGTAGGAAGCTCCTCCCGCATCCACAGAGGCCCCATGACTTACCACCATCATGGCTGTACTATTGTGCCATGTGTGTGTTTGAGGGGAGGGCGGGTAAGGTGTCAGACTTTGACATCTCTAGGATGTCAGTAGTTGGACAGTAAAAGCTTCCTGACTGTTTTTGGTAGGTCTGCAGGGCAATTTCTACCAGCTATTTAGAATGATGTGTGGAGCTCTGAATGATTTATTATTTTCAAAGCTAGGAAAATATACAACTTCTTATGCTTAGTCAATAATTAGTGAATAATAAACTCCACCAAAGAACTTCTATAATTTTTCAAGTACCAAATGTTTTACTTCTCAGATATCTGTTTTTCTCAGTCATTGACTGCTATTCAACCATTTAACTAGTTAATATGAACACCCAAGGTAAATAAATGGGGACCTTTTAACCCAGAGACTTTGAGTGACAGCTTGGGCTAAACCATCAGTCTTCCACCAAAAGAAAACACAAAAGCGACCCTTAACTAAGTGAAACGCAGACATGTTTTGAAGGTCAGGTAATTTATTTTTTTGAGGGAGTGGAAGGGTAAAGAATTAAATTTTATTAATTATATGTATATTTTCAGTCCGATTTAGTTTTGCAAAACTGAAGGACCGCAGAGAGTGACTCAGATTATTATAAATTACAGCAGAGGTCTAGACATGGTGAGCTTTCTAAATTGAAGTTGTTTTCCTCTACTTACCGGGTCTTTGTGTTCTGTCCACAAAAACACATTTCTCTACAACAGTTTGTACAATTTCAGGATTTCATAAACACCTGAAAAAAATACACAGGTTTTTTGTTTTTTCATTCTCTCCACATAATTTGACCTTGAAATGGAAACCCTGTCACATGAACTCCTGGTTTGCACAGTGCAGGAAGATAGGATACTGAAATATCCCAGTTGAGCTACGGTTCTGCAAACTACAAGCACGCTTTTGCGTGTGCACGGAGACGCACGTATGCGCACTCACGTGATACCTGAGAAAGAAAATGTCCGGCAGGAAGGCTGAGCCGTAGAAGCAGAATAAAAGCCCCAGACACTCTGGAGAAAGCTCGCAAAGGCAGGTTGCTTCATCAGTAAAACACTTTCTTGTCATTTCTTCACCGCAATACTGAATCGCTCCACTGTTCTAATGAGATTGTGCATTCATAGAATAGACTCTTCTGTTGGAAATACTTCTCCTCCGACCATGCAGGTTTTCGTTCTGCCTTCTTATTCCTCCTTTCCCAAAGTGAGTCATCAGAAGCGTGGGCTGTGATTCCGCACTTGGCTGTGTTGAGGGTCGGCCATGAAGGGACATGAAAGGCACTTTGTCTGGAAAGGAGATGCATTTCCGGTGGGAAAGAGGAAGGAAGGATCAAAAGGAGGAGGCGTGCCTGGTTTGCCAGGCTGCTCCCTGGCGTTACCTCAGAAGGGAATATCACTCAGAAGAGCCCAATTAATGGGCAGGCCTACTGGGCAATTGCTGAGTGTTAAGATATCACTGGCAACATTGGCAATAGTGTGCCCTTTAATTCAGATCATTACATGGAGCCTGAGAAGCAGACAGCGCCTCCCAATGGAACTGTTGAAATAAACGCCTTTCCCCAGTGCCGCCTCCTGCCCAGGAAATCAATGCTGGACCGAAAGAGTATCAGTCAGAAATGACTCCAGATTGCTGCCCACGTGTCTGGAGGCCAACCTGGCCAGGGCCACTCAGCAGGTCCACTCACTTCTCTGACCGCTGCAGGTCACAGGCCCCTGTGGCAGCCCCGGGGTACCCAGAACAGGAGCCGTGGCCCGCGGGCACTTCTCAGTTGTGTCCAAAAGGAACTTTTGGCTGTAGCCCCCACCTTCCAGAAATGTCAGTCTATTTCAAATTATTTTCTCGTTAAATAGCATTGACTTTAAATGCTTTTGTCCAAATCTGTGTCATTGTTTCTGCCTGGAATAAATGATGGCAATTTCCTGCCTTCTGAGGTCCTGTTCTGTGTTCGTGCTGCTGGCCTTACCGCCGGCTTCTCTCTCATCTGTCTGTGAACCCTGTCCTTCCATCCTCCAGCCTGATCCCCTCCTCCAGCCCCCCTCATGCCACGGGCGTCCCCATCTCCACACGTGCCCCAGTGTGGGTAGGATGTGTTCACATGTGGGATGGAGCTTCGCTTTCGGCCTCTGGCCAGGATTCCATTTTAAAAGTGTTATATCCAGACTTTGATAAGGATCTGAAAGATTGAGAGTGTGAGTTTTAAATGATTGTCTGTATGGCTATTGAACTGTATGGGATTTTATATAAACTATGTACAAATTATTTCCATTGGGAAACTTAAGAAAAAGAAATTGTCCCCAACTGGTCACAATAAGGAAAAAAATGTATTCTATGTGATTAGAGAACCCCTAGTAAATTACAGCAGGTCTGATCTGTTCTAGAAAACCTGAAAGGGTCTGCCAGCTACCGAGTTAGGTGGGTCCCAGGTCCCAGGACCTCCACCTCTATTAGCTTCCAGTCAGCCTTCAAGGCAACCATGACCCCCAGGTCACAGAGCAGTTTAAAGATGTAAATGGATGGGGCGCCTGGGTGCCAAAGGAGTTAAGCGTCTGCCTTCGGCTCAGGGCGTGATCCTGGCGTTCTGGGATCGAGCCCCACATCAGGCTCCTCTGCTATGAGCCTGCTTCTTCCTCTCCCACTCCCCCTGTTTGTGTTCCCTCTCTCGCTGGCTGTCTCTATCTCTGTCGAATAAAAAAAAATAATAATAAAGATGTAAATGGTTAGAAATCTCCCAGAATGTTGTATCTAAGAAGCTTACAGGGTTAGTCCCAGTCTGTACTTCTGAGTATTCCTAGAAAACTCACTCCAAAGGGAAAAAAAACAAGTTTCACTGGTATATTTTCAGGGGGTAACAGACCTATGAATGGAAAGAAATGAACCGTTATTGAGCTATTATGACTCCGTTTTATATGTATTTATTTTGTTTGATGTTTATCAAAAGCCAGTATGTGGACACGTGTTAGGAAGTCTCATGGACATCCTTGACTTCAAGGATGACTGGCAAATGTAGCCTACCTGAGTACCCAGGAAGAAGAGGGACTGGGATATTTGATGAAAAGCTAGTGGTCTTTGTCACAGGTGCTAAATGGTAGACTTTATTATTCCCGTTTTACAGGTAAGGAAGTTATAAGTTATCTAAAGTAACTCAGCTAAGTGATTGAGGATGGATTTGGGGGGGGGGGTGAGGTACAGTGTATGCTGATATCCTGGCACCTCCCCAAATTCCTGATTAAAGCATTGAAGTAATTCTAATTGCCATCTATGGAGTGTGCCTTTCACTTCATAACAGCACGAAGGTGTCAATGTCATTATCCCACAAGCACCAGGCAAGGGAATTGAGGGTCAAGGTTGTTCTGTAACATACCCAACTGGAACCAAGTAGGACTGTGATGCAGACCCCTTCCTTCCAGACTCCATAACCTGTCTTTGGCTGTCCTCCTATAATGCTCTCTACCCAGAGAATCAGCTCCGGATTCGTAATGGCAGCTGGATGCAGGTTGGGGGAGGGCTGGGTCAACTAGGTTAGCTATCAACTTTCCTTGAGTACATCTTGCCCTTTATTAAGTACAGCTTTGTTCTACTCCTGCTGTTTTAAAGCTCGAGCCTCCCATCTATTCGTACAGCTTTGATTGGAAGTCTAAATGGCCAAGTAGGCCTTTCTGTCGAATAATATTTACAGTACCACTGTCTCCCACATATTCACAGACATTATTCTGTAAGAAAAGAGGGGATGGGAATTATCATCTTAAACAAATGTTTATTGACCACCTCATTACAGAGGAACTCTGGACGCTGAGGTGGGGACGTATACCATAGGGTCCCTCATCCTCCCTGGCTCTCAGATGGGCTGGGGAGATGGAACATGGCTATGTCACAAGATAAATGACAACACGGGGTGGAGTTTGCTGGGATCCACAGGACCAGCACCAGTGATGGCTGGGAGATGGTTTTTGAACAGTCACTAATGTGCCAGCCTCGGTCCTAGGTGATTTTATAGGTTATCACATTAATCCTACAGGAATTCAATGGTGGGAATAATCACTGGGGACAGGGATGGCCAGAACATCTTCAGAGAGGAGGTAAAGCTTGAGCTGGGTTGAATTACGTGGTGATATTTTTCACCAGTAATGAAAGCTGGCTGAGCTGAATCCCAGAGCAGAATTTCTCACTGGCTGCCTGCTCCAGGTAGTCATAGCTTCAGTGCCCTTTGGAATGGAATTTTTCTAAGCCTGTGAAGATGTGTGAGGTGTGCCCGGCAGGTAAGCCTTCGTTCATTGCCTTCCACCCGTTGCTGTAACTGAACACACTTTCCTTCTCTTGGTTAGTTCTTCCAAGGCAAGTTTTAGAAGCAACTGAAGAGGCAGTCCCCTGGGGAGACATTAGGTGGGGGTGGGGGTGGGGGGAGAGGTCTTTCAAGTCCTTTTCCACATGGGTGGTGGGATCGGACAAGGAGACAGTGGGATCTATCTGACATACAGAGGGAGAGTATGATTCTAGGGAAGATTTCCTCTTATTTCCGAGTCCCTTTTCTGATGTCACTTCTGCTGCTCATGCGGAGTTCAGTTGGGGTTCGTGCAGGAGGACCCCAAGGTTAATGGTCTCTTACAGCACTTAGGAAATAATAGCAAACGTAGCTAACATTTACTGAGGGCTTACTGTAAGCTCACACCCTCCATATGGATTATGTGATTTTATTTTTACAATAATGTGGGTCCATTTTACAGATGAGGACCCTGAGGTTTAGAGAGGTTAAATGAGTTGCTTCAGATTACACAGCTAGTAAGAGGTCTACAGAGGGATTGGAACTCTCAACATTATTTTTCAACTTGTTTTTAATGTAACAGCTTTATTAAGATATAACTCACATACCCTGCAATTTACCCACTTGAAGTATACAATTCAATGGTTTTTTTTTGTTTGTTTATTCAGATGTGCAATTATCACTGCCTTCAACTATAGACCATTTTTGTCTCTTGAAACAGAAACCCTGTACCAATTAGAAGTCACTCCCTATTTCTCCCTAGCCCCTCTCTCCTGCCAGGCAACCAGCCTACTTTCTGTCTCTCTAGGTTTGCCTCTCTCATATGAATGGACTCATGCATTGCGTAGTCTTTTGTGACTGGCTTCTATCACTCAGCAAAATGTATTCCAGGTTTGCCCACGTTGTTGCATGTATCAGTACTTCATTCCTTTATATGGCTGAATAATGTTTACTATATGGATATGCCACATTGTATTTATTGATTCGCTGATGGATACTTGGGTCAGTTCCACTTTGGCTGTTAGGAACAATGCTGCTATGAGTCTTTATGTCTAAGTTTTTGTGTCGGTGTATGTGTTCATTTCTCTTGGGTGTATACCTCCAAGGGGAATTGCTGGATCATATGGTAACTATGGTTAACCTTGAAGGAATTGCTAGACTATTTTCCAAAGCAGAGGCTCCAAGTTACATTTCTACCTGTATGAAATCCTCCGTGTTGACCATGAATAAGGTAATTCATTCGTCACTTCGTCACTTATTTGCACACACACACAAAATCCATACAACTTAGTAAAGCTCTAATAAAACCAGTTAGAAACCAGAGTTTTCTTAATGAGGAACCTTAAAGCTCAACTCGGGTTTGGAGGCTTTGTGCTTTTTGATGTGAAGATGTCAATTGAACCAAGTGATGAAGAGGTGAATGATGAGGACTGCCATATTTGTATTTCCCTCGATTCCCTGTGGCATTAGGGGGATTTTTCCGCTTATTTCTAAGGCTGAGTGGTTTCTAGCAGTCCTCGTGCAGGTGCTACAACAGCCCAGGATTGTCTGTTATTCTGAAAAGCCATTGACATTTGCTGAAAGACCGCACACAAAAGAAGACATGCCTAATGTCTATGCATATGTCACACTGGTCTTGAAAAGTTAGGTCCTCTGGCATCAAGTTCACTGCCACTTGATTGCAAGTGACACAAATCTCAAGGCCGTTTAAAAAAATGAAATAATAATAATAAAAAAAGAGAAACACAGAAAGTAAATTTTTTTCCCCTTTCGCGAGAGATTTTTGAAAGGGTCCCAAAAGGTGATTTTCAACAAGGTATACTTGAGTGCGTCTTGAGGCTTGCTGTCTTGGTATGGAAGAGCTTTTCTTGAGTGCTTATTCTGAGTGCACTGGGCGGATATGAGAAGAACCTAAGCCATGGTTTCTGCCCTCTGGGAATTTCTATCCTGTGTTATTACAGAATAACTCAAGGCTAAGCTGTGACCGTCAATGCTACAGGGTGGAGAGAAGGGAGAGGCGGCATGTGCTGGAGTGGCGGCTAAGAAAGCCGATGCAGGATGTGGGAAGAGCCTTAAGCCAAGCCAGGACTTAAACTGGAAGGAGTGACATGGCTATTCCAGGTGGGGGCAGTGGTGCCAATGTGACAAAAGCCAGAGTGTCTGTAGGGGTCAGGGGACAGATGGGTGGGCTGGAGAAGAAGGTATATATGAAAGTCAGAGAAAAGGTTAGCAGCAGTGCCTTGTGGCAAGAGCCCTGGACGGTGACTCTGGATGTGGATTCTGCTTTCAGTCCTGCCGCTAGCTAGTTTTTGAGGCAGGCTCTGTGATTTAGCAACTGGGGGCTTCTGTGTCTTAATCTATAGACTATGAAAGTTGGACTGGTCCCGTTCTCAAAGTTGGTTTCACATTACAATCTCCTGAATGTTTATTTAAAATACAGATTTCTGGATCCCAGCCCCGGAGATCATGTTTCCGTAGGTATGAGGTGGTGGTTCTCTTCGCCCCACATTAGAATCCCTCAGGGAACTTTAAAACTAGTGATGTCTTGGTTCCACCCCCAGAGATTCAAATTCAGTGGGTCCTGGGTGCAGCTGGGCATGTTTAGAGTGCGTCCAGGTGATTCCAGCGGGCAGCGAGGCTGAGAACCATGATCTCTGGTCGATTCTGAAGGGCTGAGGGCTTGGCTAGAGACTCCACTGGAATGCAAGGGTCCTCACCCCTTTCTAGCTCTGAAGGACTTTGATTCAGAAAATTATGTTGGGATCATGCAGCAGAGGCCTTCCATGCTGGACTAAGGGATCTGTACTTTGTTTTATAAGTAGCAGGAGACATGTCAGATGTTTGAGCAGAGCTATCATTTAAGACCTCTCCCCTGTGTACATTTCATTGCTTTGGAACATGATCGCCACCATCGGGGAAAGAAAGGAAAAGAGCAAACTGCCTCTCTAGTCATGCTTCTGGCAGGAAAGAGGTGACTGGTGCCAATTCCATTGTGTGACAGGGTCTTGTGTCTCTGCGCAGCACAGACACAGCCAAGGGGGATAAATGCCCAAGACATGGCCTGGGGCAGCGGGGCATGGAGCATGGCCTTCACTAAGGCCAGCATCCTTACCCAAAGAACGGGTGCCACTGATGGACCAGAGACAGTGGTAGGTAGGGTGGATTTAAAATTACATTTTAAATTATACTCCCTTTTCAGTTCTCCTTTTAATCCGCAGATGAACAAGATGAGTCTCTGTTGACCAGTAGTTTGGCTCTGAGAGCTCTCTGACACCTGCCGATCTACTCTTCTGACAGAGACAGCAGGCCCCAGGCTTAGAGCCCCAGGCAGGTGATATATCTAGCTAACATTTAGCAAGAGTGTCCCTCCTTATCTAAATCCTCCTGGTCCCTGAGTTTCAGGGAGGTCAGACGGGGACAGTTGGGTTCTTATTTCTAGCGCCTGATGTGATCTTTCATTTACATCACTGACTCAAAGTTTGCTTCTTGAATAAATTTGAGTGAAAGCATGAGTTGATTTAGAGAGAACTGTTAATAGCACAGATGGAAAGGTGAGGCAGAAAGGAAATAAAACTGTGAAGGAGTATACTAATAAATGACCTTCAGGAAACACTGGTGGGATCTTTCCAGAACCTGAACCCAGAGGAGGAAGCCCCAATCCGTGCTCTTAATGCTGGCAGGTCTCCTCACGTCTCTAGCCTGTAACAGCTGAGGAGTCCACTGGATAATCCTTAAAATTCTTTCCAGGTCTGAAATTCTGTGTTCCTGTGACAATATTTCTAAAATACAGTCCCTTCCCCAGGAGACTGATCGTACCTGGTTATTCACTAGTGGTCGTGGCACTGACCGCCCCCCCCAACCCATCTCCCATTAGGTGTGGAAAGCTTGCCGGCAGCTCCCTGGGATGAACCCTGGCAGCATTCCAGTGGGACCACCAGCTCCAGATTTCCTCAGATTTGCAGGGTAGGGATATTTTAAGGAATGTGGGCCCTGTAGGCTAAAACTTAAAAAACTTTCAAGGGGAAAAAACCAAAACAAAATGCACAAAGCAAAACAAAACAAAACTAACGAAAACCAAAACAAACCAAATTAGCCTTGTAGTTAACAACTGGCTGTCACCCTAACTTTCCATTTTTTGGGGTGTGTATGTGTTGTTTCTTTTCCTAAAAATGTTTTGTTAGGGAACAGATGATGAATTCTACTTGAAATGTGTTTGTTGCCAATATATCTTTGTGTCATTGGACCGACGTGGAAAAATACCTTCTCAATCTCTCCCTTAACCATCTCCTCCTGCCCAAAAGCTAGTGCCCACAGATATTGTTCCATAGATCATTCGAGGGGAGTTATGTGGTTCTCTGAGTGTGCAGTTCTCAGATACTAGTGTATATGAAAATCACCTGGGGAGCTTACTGACCTGCTGGTGCTTGGGTCCGAGCCTCAGCAATCTGGCTGAGCAGGTTGTGAGAGGGGCCCAGGAAGCAAGGATCCCAGATGATTTTGATGTTGATGGTCTGCAGGGACCACCCATCCAGAAGTCCTGCACTAAGGGAAGGTATGTAATGCTTGCAGGGACTTCTCTGTTACTATATGTCCTCAAAGTCTCTAGCCAGAGAGAACCATCCTTAGTATTGTGGTGCACGCTCCCCTTTCTTCCCTCATTTTTACTCCGACTTCAGATGAATATCAAGGTCAACTTGATGTGATCAATATCCCCATAACAGAGGAAGGATAACGTAATGGTTTAAAGGCCTAAATTCGGGCAGTTCAAAGCCTACCTTCAAATCCTTATTTCTAGCTTTGTGATCTTGGGCAGGTTGCTAATTCTCCAGTCTCAATTTCTTCATCATTAAAATGAGGATCACAACAGGGTTAATTGAATTAAGCCCCTTGTACGAGGTAAGCATTCAATGAAGGTTAGCCTTTATTAGTATGGTTGTTAGTTGGGAGGAGAAGAAAAGGGCAGGAAATGGGAGGTGTCATGAGAATGGAGCTTGGATCCTAAGGGTTGCGTGTGCCGGGGGGCGGGGGGGGGGGAGGCAGAGTTCCTTCTGAGAAGAGATGTGCACATGCAGCTTCTTCTCATCTTTATCCCATGTGAACTTCTCTGGCTTCTTAGTGCCCTGAGTGGCAGCCGAAGTCATGTGTAATGGGTGGACGGAGCAGGAGGGAGCTACTGTGCTGTGTCTGGGATTCCCTGGGGTGGGTCTCAGTTTGGCATTCACACCGTAGAGATCACTCAGCGTCAAGTTCCTGGGCATTCGAGGGTACTCGGGGATATCATGTTGCTCACAGCCAAGTGTCCCATCTACACACCTACCATGACTCTGTCCTGGACTGTTCCCAACAGAACATCCCCTGGGTGGCCTCCAGCACTCCGGGGGGTTGGCTAATGCCTGCTAGAAATGGTTTAATGAGAAGGACTCAGCACACAAAAGGTAGTTGCTTCCAGAAAGCCAGTGGGGTTTTTTAGTACATCACTCAGGGTTCTGACACGCACTCTCTGACTTGTTTTGTCTGCAGGTGCCTACCAAAGCCTGTTCACAAATAGTGGCATGAGGGATGAGAAAAAATTCCCCTTACCCTTTTGCTGTGTGAAAGTACTGTACCTTGGCTTTGGCAGAGAAGGCAAACCTTTCTTTCCGGGAGACTCAGGCGTGTTTGAATCTCAGGGAGTGAACTGAGTTTGTTTGAGCTCTTACTATGTTTTCTTTGAGTGGTAAAACCTGCTGACGAGGAAATGGATAAATTCAAAGAGTAAAACGAAGGGGATTTTGTATACAGAGGATGGAAAATTCCAGGTGGCCAGTGTAGCTGCTGCTGATCCCTCTTGGCATTTGGTGACCCAGAGGAGGAAGGACACTGGCTCTCCAAACTGGCCTCCCCTCCCTTTTCTCCAGCCGTCATTTCCAGGAAAGGATGAGACGGAAGGGAGCAAACACAAGGACAGAGCAAGGAGTTGCCCTTTTGGGACAAACTTCTGATGTTTAACACATCTGGAATTTCTTTTTTTCTTTTTTAAGAGTTTTTTTTTTTAATTTATCTGAGAGAGAGCATGAGCAGGGGGGAGAGGGAGAAGCAGGCTCCCCACTGAGCAGGGAACCGACATGGGGCTCGATCCCAGGACCCTGGGATCATGATCTGAGCTGAAGACAGACCCTTAACCGACTGAGCCACCCAGGCACCCCACATTTGGAATTTCTAAACTCACCTTCTAGTCTTAGAGTCCAAGTTTATGAATCTCTCCCAAATAGTAGCAAAAGAATCTGACTACTGAAGTCGGATGTTATTTTAACCACCAATAGTAATGACTTTGACTGGAGGTGAGCGGTGTTAGAACGTACTGATAAACCAAAAAGTCACCACCTTTGGAAGTCCTGAGCCACACCCCCTTGCTTTTCTTTCCAGCCACCAGGATACACTCTTTTCCTGCCTTGTAGCAGTTCCAGCCCTTTTCCCTCCACTGTCAGCCAGTATGAATCCAATAAGCCCCCCCCCCCCCCCCCCCCCCCC
>NW_024423343.1:17495836-17530979 GCF_017311325.1 Ursus maritimus | reverse complement strand
AAGGCCCCCCCGTCCCCAGCCCTGTGTCGCCAAGCAAACCCCAGCTCCTGATGCAGAGGAAAGATGCAGAGCCTTGACCCCAGCCAATAATAACAATGTTATAACATGTTCTAGATTTGCCTTTTAGGCGCGCGGCTTTGCTTTCCCCACCTGCCTTTAATTTTTCTCTTACCACAAGCCGATAGAGATATGCATCAAAGACTTATCAGATGAGTGCACTCAATAGAACTGAAATGCTCAGTCCATCTAATTTGGCAAATTCTAAATAGCTACCTTCAACTAAGTTCAAAGAATATCATTGTTCCTATGTTCTTTCTTTTAAAAAAAAAGTGTGGGGGGGGGGAGTCTCCTTTGGCTAACTGAATCAAGACAAGCCACTGAGAAAATGTAGCAAGGTATTTAAAAAAAATGGAAAATAGAAGAAAATTGAAAGTTAACAACGTTTTCAAGCAGTAATTTAAGTTTTTACAAAGGCTTAGGGTTGGTCCGTATTCTGATGTCACTGAAATATCCTTGATTTAAACATAAAAGAAAAACTTTCTTTCCCAGGCAAGCAGCAATAGAAACCTTTCTGTTAGATTCCTTTGATTACAATAGTTCTTTGTTAGCAGATTGTAACTTTGCCCCAGGGCTGTTGATAAGCTCCTAAAATCAAGAGGACCTGTCCTTCCGTGAAGTGTTCACCTTGAAGATGGATTGGAAAGAAAATAAATGTCTCCCGCTTAAACTTTATTCTTATTTGTCTTTATGCTTCTCTTTGCCTGAGAAGCCTGACAAAATCAACATTAGTGTGGAAATAACGTAAAGCCAAAGCATACTGAATGGAAAAGATTATTCACACTTGTTGCTTGGGAACCCTTCTGAAATTAGGAAATAATTAGGTGTGTCCTTGCCACTCAAAGCAGAAGTTGGGCAATTATCGGATTCATTTGTTTAAGTGGGTTATCATGAGAAAAATATCCACTTTGGAGACCTACATTATTTAGCCTGATTGTCTAATGATCAAATGAAATGAGTACTGGATCACTAATTCATTTGGAAGAGAGTAGCTAACTGTCTTTGGGTCTCACCCAGGAGTTGTTTCATCAGAGAATGAGCCAATTATTTTGTAATTCTATTATGATTATTATTTTGTAATACTATTATTTTGTAACATTATTATTTTGTAATATTAAGGATTTTGTAATGCTTTTTCCAGCTACAGAAATTCTAGGAGTTCATAACTGAGAAGGAACTTGAAAGATGATTCCATTTTCTCCCATTTTACGATCCAGGCATAGAGACTCAAGGTTACACACCTAGCTGGGCAGGATTAGAACCCAGAGCTGTGAATTCCTTGGCCAGTGGACTTTCTGTCCCCTCCCATCGTCTTATTATTTGATGAGTGTAGACTTTGGCTGGGAGGAGCAAAGGACCTGAGATGTGCTGTAACCTGATCTTGTACCTTCTATTCTCCCTGCCCTGGGACCTCCTATCTGTGTCCCTTCCAATAAATTGGTTACAGTGATCAAGGGGAAAGAATGGAGTAGAAAGATGAGACATGCAGAAAGAGAGGGATTAAGAAAGATTTGGATAGAAAGCTAGAGAAGGAGCCTAGGGAAATGGCTAAGTCAGACTGGGTGAGCTCCACTCCGCATAAAATGGGAGGAGGGGGCCAACTCCCCTACTCTCTTCCCCACCCCCATGCCCGCACTGCTTGTTAAGCATTTCTTCCACACTTCATCTCCATTTCCCCCTTCAGTGGATGAGTGTTTTCATTCCTGTTATGCCTGAGAAAGTTCCAAAAATACACAGAAAAAGTCTGGTTAAATGGTATTTAGAATTGGCCCCAGAACAGAAACTGCTTTGAAAAGGAGCTTGTTTTCAGTGTCTGTTTGTTTGCCAGGATCTAGCATCACTGTGTAGGCTTGGGGTTTGAAATAAGTACTCGCATAGCTGTGTTTTATTCCAACCAGTCTCAAACATTTGAGTTTTTCTCCTTGCCTAGGCCCATTTTCATGATAATAGTGCAGTCCAAGACTTTTAACCAGCCAGAGAGAAGTTGAATCCTGGCTGGACCCCCTCTGAAACTGTGGACAAATTTGTTAATCATTATAGGCCCTGGTCTTCTCACCTGCAATGGGAATCATTATGTATCTCCTGGAGTTCATGAGGAGTAGATAAGATAATGTTATTAAGAGAATTCCCATAGAGTGTGACATGGAGTAAGTGTCAGTTGGCATCACCATCATCATCATCATCAAGTTATAGCCATGCCCCAGGACTTGACATGTATCTGTACTTACCAAAATGTTAACCTAATCAAAAGCTTTCATAGAGTCATCTGGAATACTCTTTCTGTTCTGGTGAGGGTATAGCTCTAAGTATTGGATGAAGTTTAATTTCCCTTAGATGCATATTTTGGAAGGATATGGGCAGAAAGAGAGTTTCTGTATAGAGAATGGAACATTGCAAGTGGTGTCCTCAGGTATTTCTGGGAATGTTTACTTTGCTATGCCTATGACAAGGCCTGGAATTATACCATTTTGGGTTCAAATGCTGGTGCCTCCATTAACTAATTGTGGACCTTGGCAATCTTGGACTCCACTGAGAATGCTTTAGTGGGAACTGATTTATCAGGTTACTAGCCCATATGAGGGCTGGCTGAAGAGGTGGGGGGGGCATCATCAGAAACCTTTAATAGGTATTGATGGTGTTGGTGTTAATAATGGGCAGGGAAGGGATCTGAAGGTGGTAGAGGGGCACAGCCTGGAGAGTTTGCATCGCCGGGGTTCCTGTAATTGCCCAGAATATGCAATTTTGCAATAAAGCCAGAGCCAGGCAGATCTTCTCATAACTTTTGAAAGAGTGACAGATGGGACCCACATACAGCCTGGACTCTGTGTTTGGGTCTGTAAGTCACCATGACATGGGATAAATTCTTTGACTTCTCTGATCCTCCGTTTTCTAGTGTGTGAAATGGGGGTGCTAACCACTTCCCTGCTTGCCCTGAAGTGTGTCATGAGACTCAAGGTCATTGCATGAACGCACTTTGTAAAGTTGACCTACAACTGAGACATGTTCAAAAATTTTTTCATACCAGAGGAGATGACTGAATAATCTGAGATCAGGTGAGATTGGGCACATTTAGGGTGGTCTGACCATAGACAAATGACTGAGTAATCAGTATCTCACTTCTTCCTGCTACCCATCCCAATACATCCTCTTTCATTCTCTGCATTTCCACTCACTTGAGGAGCAGGCAGTGTGCTCCTTGGTGCCATATAACAAAATGTAAGAAAAGCGGTTGAAATGATATGATATTTACAGGATTTACCAGCATGCAAAGGAAAAATGGCTCCCTTTTTAATTATATTAGACAAAAGGTAAACAACTGATTGAATTGAATTTGACATTTGCTCTCAGAAGAAGGCTTTACTTTTTCCTAATAACCTTAAAACCAAAGACTTGACAAAATTACCTGATTTGATGGCTGGAGGGCAGATTTGCGGTTAGGGCGGGGCATGATGATGGAGATTTAGCACAGAAAAATCAACTGGAGGGATTGAAGTCTGGAAAATGCCTACAGAACCTATTCAGTTCTGCAAAGGAAATTTCCATATCGGCACAGCTCACTTGACCATATGCATCATAGCGCTGCCTGCCCCTGGTTTTAACTTTTATTAGGTTATTCCATCTGGCTCCCGGTCACCATTAGAAAGTATTAGATGTGAGGAATTTCTGCAGACTGAGGTTTTAGTTCACTGAGAATTTTGATATTTCCACTTATCTTTATTGCACTGCTTGTAAAGAGACTGAAGCTCTTTAACCAAACACCGTCTATAAGTCCATATGGAGAGAAGATGATGGCTAAGTGATTAAGCTGTTAAAATGGAGAAAACGCGGGATCCATTAATGGTCAGAAGGAAGACATCAGGTGGTGATTTGAGCTATTTGGCTGCTTGTCGGGGCTACCTAATGAGAGTGTGTGTGTGCGCGTGTGTGTGTGCACACTTGTCCATGATATCCACCTTGGGTAAAATTGTGATTGAGGCTAAGATATTTCTTCTCATTCCTCCCTCTTCTTTTTTTGTGTGTTTCTTCTCCCTGCTTCTCTTTTCTGGCCCAATAATTATTCTCTCCCTGTCTGCTTCAGCCTTTCTCTTCAAAGTCTACAGTAGGCAGGCGCTTTGCTTTCCGACACACCAAGTGTCATTGATCATTAACAGTGTGGAGTGGTATTCATGGGGGTGTGGGAGCCACTTGCTTTGTCAAGTTCTTGCTTCAAAGAAACTCTTGGGCCAAAAAAGGGTGGAAATGTTGACCAGGATATCAGGGGCAGAGGTCTAGTGCTTGGAAAAGTCACTTCACTCAAGGACCTGATGATATTTTACTTGGAGGAGCTCTTGAGGCCAATGGAAGTGAGAGCCATTCTGGAGAGCAGGAACAACGAGGAGGGGGAGGACTGGTGTGGGTTCACGGCAGTGTGCAGGACTAACAGTAGTGGAGGCAAGCCCCAAGGAGAGGATTTCATCCCAGCTCTTGGGAGAAGGGCCCAGGATGTGAGGGAGTGAGCTTTGAGGCCCGGCAGGGCTGTGAAGGGCATTCTTGTAGTAAGTGGGAGTAAGGAAGGTGACACACTCAGGCCCCTCCAACTCCAAGTACTAGGACTCATCCACACTTCCTCAACCAGTTTTGGGCTGGTGGGGAGGGGGTCAGCCTTCTAGTTAAAATCAGCCTGTGTTTTCATTAGAAAATGCAGTTTTCCTTGTGCTCTTTCATATTGGGAAAGCAATATCAGGCTCTGGACGACGTTTAGCCTGTGCCCCCCTTTTCCTGCCAAATGTTGGTTTTTGCTTCTTCCGTCACTGTTGCGTTCTATATTTTTAATGGGGTGGTCGGGTAGCTTGAATTTGCTAATTTAGGCTTTCACAACTTCCTGGAGACTAAATAAATTCCTGCCTTGCAAGTTGCAGGGCTCAAGTGCAAGGTCATTCAGATGACATGAGATACAGTGGAAAATGGCATCATTCTCGTTTTCGATAAACATCTCGGGTTAGTATTCATTTGAGATATTAACAGTGCTCAGAGTAAACACCAGGGTTTTATCCCCTCATCTAAATGGGCATTAGCTCCAGCTATGTCCCTTCTGTTTTGTCATGATTCATAAATCACCCGCCTGTAAAAATCAAAGGCTGAGAATATTTGGTTACCTGTGGCAATGATGGACTTTCTATCAATGACATTTGCCTTCCTGCCCTGGGTGCTTCTTAAGTACTGGAGCCTTTCTCCCTTCGCCTTTGACCTGGACTTCCTGCCCCAGCATAAACATCTCTCCTTTATTCTGACAGATGCCTGTAGAAGAGCAGTGAAATGTTACGAGATTTGGGTTTGTTTGTGTTTATTTCGTTCCTGTGCAAAGTGGTCTGGCTCAATGTAATCAATGTTGTCCCTCTGCTTTGTTCAATGGGCTCCAAGTAATGATGTGCAGATGCCAAACGTGACGTGTTTGGGGACAAGGTAGTTTAATTCTAGTCTTAGTTATGCCTCATGACTTGATGGCATTAGGGGTTTTGTCTCCAAGAAGCCAGCTCAGAGAGAAAACCAGCCACTGCTCAGCGCACTATAAATGCAAATACATGCTATTAAGGGCTGGAGCACTCACTGAACTATCAGATCCAAGCTAGAGCACTTCAGAACGGAGCGAAATCACTGTGACCTTTCTTTCCTTTATTTTTTGTTTCTTTTCTTAAATGACAGTTATGAGTCTGTCCCTCAATTCACACCATTTGACATAGGGCATTTAGAAGGTTGGATTGTTTAAGGAGACCATTTCAAAGGGTCTTGAAGTTGGGAGTTTGGACTTAAGCTCAGCCTGTAAATATCTTGTTAACATTCCGATTATGGAATCTGATGGGTGGGAGGTCTCTATGCTGTTCCCTTGGTGACCCCTGGCATTAAGTGTCATTACTATGAACAATGGTCTTCCCTTGACCTCAGATGTCCCAGATAGTGTGGTAAAATATACGTAATTAGAAATTTACCATTTTAACCATTTTTAAGTGTACAGTTCTATAACATTCTCATTGTTCTGCGACCATCACCATCATCCATCTCCAGAACTTTTTCATCTTCCTCAGCAGAAACTCTACCCATTAAACATTCCCTCCTCATTCCCTCCTCCCTGCAGCCCCTGGCAACCACTCTTCTGCTTTCTGTTTCTATGAATTTGACTGCTCTAGGATGTCATATTCCTGGGGGACCATGACTGCTTCTCTTTTGCTCCCAGGTGATCACCACTTGTTTTCCTGGCGATGTCTGCTGTTGGTAGTGTGATGCAAATGTCCAGTTTCCTTCTATGCATTTCCATGCTTATATACCTCCATATATACATGTTTCTTAAAAAAAATTGAAAAGTGCACAGTATTCTAACTGTTCTGCAATTTGTTCCTCTCATGTCACAACATGTCTTGGAATTCATTTAGGGTTTAATTCCTTCTTTACTGGCATCGTAGTAGTCCAAAATATAGATAGACCATAATTTACTTCAGTTGCTCCTGAATTGATGAACGTTTAAATTTCCAGTGTTTCACTATGATCCACGATCGATAGCACTACACAACTTTTAACATGCTGCTTTTGTGCATATGGGCAAGTATCTTTTTAAAGCTTGATTCCTAGAAGTGGAATCACTCAGTTAAAAGGCATGTGAACTTACAATTTTGATAGATGCTGCCAAATTGTTTTTCAAAAAGGCATCGCTAAGTTACACATTCCCTAAATGAATGATGATGTTGCATTTCCTGGCATCCATTCCAACATTTGATATTGTTAGTCTTTTAAACTTCTGCCAATTTGACAAGAAAACCCTTAAAATTTGCTATTCACATTTATTTACTATGGTGAGAGAAGAACGCAAAGAAGGAATAGAAAAGAGCTGAGGGTCAGAGGGGGAGAAGGGAAGGGAGGTGGAGGGGGATTGTTCTGGAGGTGGCGGGACTCCCTTAGGAGTGTGCAGGGGCTGGATGAAAGCCACGGAGAACAGATGTTCCCGAAGACATTTGGCTGGCTCACTTCTGCTGCATCTACCATGTGGCCTCTTGCTGCGTGGCCGGGGAGTGACCCAAGGCTGTCTACCCGCCATGAGTTGGCCACAGTTGCCTCTATTCACAACAGAGGCCAACACATGCGTGATCCCAGAAACAACAAGACTTTGAGCTATCCCAGGGCTTCCCCTGAATGTGTTTCACCCTCCATGCTCTCTCTGCCTGGACTGCTCTTTCCCCAACTCATCTGCCCAATCCGCTCATCCTGAAGTCACTTTGAATGTCACTTCCTTAGAAATTTCAGACCTCCCTGAAATCCTACCAGTCCAGTGCTTTTCCTTCAAAGCACTCGTAATGATTGTAGTGAAATCTTTTTCCAGTGATTGTCACTGTTGATAATTGTCAGGAAAGTTTGTCTCTTCCTCTAAAGTATAAGCTCACTGAATGTAAGAACCAAGTACAACAGAGTCACCATGACAGTCCTGTGGCTGGCACATGGTAGGCACTCATTAAATATTTGTTGGGTGAATCAAGGAAAGCCAGGCACTTGCAATATAGGGCATCACTATTCTTGATTTGTAAAGTGACAAAACTGCAGTTGAGTGAGGTTCAAACACTTGCATGTGTTGAATGCTTGCTGGATCCAGGCACGGTTCTCAGCACTGTATTCAGTGCTCAGAGCAGTGACTGGTGCTTCTTTCAGTCATTGCTCCTCAAAGCAACCCTACCAAGTAGTTAGTGTCTTTATCCCCATTTTACAGGTGGGAACATCAAACCACAGAGCCTTTCCTGGGACTAAATAGAGACAATTTACTTGCATCATAGCTAGGGTTGGTCCCTGACAACTCTGTAAGGAACAGAAGACTAGTCCTGCTTCTGCTCCCTCTCCTTGTAAGGGAGTTCCATACACTGGACTTGCTTGTCTTGGTCCTCTTCTTTTGAAGGCTGGTAGGTGATTGGCTAACTGCTCTCGAATAAACAAAATGAGCCAGGGCATTAATGATCTAATTATCCTACTAAGGTCCTAAGCATTTATTTTAAATTATTGATTAAATAAAAATCATATTTATAATTATTCATATAAATATTCATATTTATAATTAATAAACAGTATTTAAAAAACATTTTATTTATTTGACAGAGAGCACAAGCAGGGGGAGTGGCAGGCAGAGGGAGAGGGAGAAGCAGGCTCCCCACTGAGCAGGGAGCCTGATGTGGGGCTCAATCCCAGAACCCTGGGATCATGACCTGAGCCGAAGGCAGATGCTTAACTGACTGAGCCACTCAGGAACCCTAATAAACAGTATTATGTTAGTTTTAGGTGTGCAATATAATGATTGAACAATTCTGTACATTGCTCAGTGCTCATCAATCAGGATAAGCATACTCTCCATGCCCGTCATCTATTTCACCCGTTTCCCCCACCCACCTTCCCTCTGGCAACCAACAGTTTATTCTCTGTATTACAAGTCTTTTTGTTTATCTCTTTTATTGTTTGTTTTGTTTCTTAAATTCCACGTAAGAGTGAAATCATATGGTATTTGTTTTTCTTTTGTGTGGCTTATTTCACTTAGCATTATACCCTCTAGGTCCATCCATGTTATTGCAAATGGCAAGATTTCATTCTTCTTATTCTGTTGTATCTATCTATCTGCCTATCCGTTTATCTGTTCATCCATCCATCCATCCATCCATCCATCCACACACCACATCTTCTGTATCTATTCATCTATTTTGGGACACTTGGTTGTTTCTATATCTCTACTATTGTAAACAATAAACAATGTAAACAATGTTGCAATAAACATAGGAGTGCACAGATCTTTTCAAATTAGTGTTTTCATTTTCTTGGGTAAATACACAGTAGTGGAATTACTGGATCATCTGGTAATTCTATTTTTAATTTTGGGGGAACCTCCATACTGTTTTCTCCAGTGGCTGCCCCTGTTTGCATTCCCACTGACAGTACAGAAGGGATCCCTTTTCTCTCCGTCCTCACCAACATTTGTTACGTTTTTGAGTTTAGCCATTCTGACAGGTGTAAAGTGATACCTCATTGTGGTTTTAATTTGCATTTCTCTGATGATTAGTGATGTTGAGCATTTAAAAAGAGGATTCCTGGGGGAAACAGCTTAATCAAAAGGAATAACACTCCTAGGATGGAAATTCCAGGGTCTTTTGCAGACTGGGGAAAGATTACAGTGTTTCCTCGCCCTTTCTGACGTCACATCAGAGAGGGCACGGTCCCCAACTCTCCTCCCGGAAGAGTCTGGTCTTGCTCGCGGTTGTTTGTACTGTTCCCTGTCTAAGCTAAGAATGCTCACATGGAGAGATGGAGTCGTTTCAGAGAGACGGATGAAGGGCCTGAAGAATTTTGCTTTCTCTCTCCTGAGGTCTAGAAGGCATTTAAAAATCACATTCCCAGTCTCAAAATAGAGACAAAAATCTACTTTAATTCATTTAATTTCCTTTTTCATATCCCCGATTTTCCACAAAGGGAGTCAGCCAGAACCTATTCTTGACTGCTTTGCGTCAGCATGGGACAATGCAAAGAGCATGGGTTCTGAGATTCACCAGGCTGGAGTCTGAGCCCTGGCTTTGCTGCTTCCTGTGTTTTAAGCTTTCTGATCTGCAGTGTTCCCTTCTGTAAAATGGGAATGGTGATTCCTATTGTGTACGGTGATTGGAGGATTAGAATAATATGTGGAAAGCTCCTAACAGAAAGTCTGGCAGATCTCAGACAAACATCAAATAGTAGCTACAAGTTTTGGACTTAAAGGGATTTACAAAGTCAAGTTTTCAGGCCAGTGAAATCTCCTAAATTCTGCCCTTATTAACTTTATTAGGTTTTGCCAGACTTTTAGAAGCATTGGTGTGTATAGGATACGCATGCTTTTTCTACCTCCTCTTAGTTCAGTTTATATTATGACATTATTAAAAAATGTGGGATTCATCTGATAGTCACATTAGTCCTGGAGAATGATTTTTAAAATGAGTGTGCATCTTTCAGTTATTTATATATCGTAAAATCCCTACCTGTATTTTCTCTCTTCAGCTCCCCATAAAGCCATTAAGAGTTTATTGAGAGTCATTTTCCTGGGACTGTAATCAGGCTCCATCTCTGAAAGCATGACAATTGGCTTTTCAACTTTTAATGATGTAGGATGATTTTTATTTCTAACATTAAGATTTTCAAATGGTACATGTGCAATGAATGTAAATAGCAATGATAAGTATCACATAGTTTGAAAAATTTCAGCGCCTGTTTATACCCAGGCCAAAGTAGATTGGAGATTGAATATAATGAGAATAGGAAATATGGTTCAGTAAGAGAATTTAGCCTGCAAAGAGATTGGTTTGACACCTACCTATCTTATTGATTTTTGTGTTCTCAGGATCCAGCGCACAGTAGGTGCTGAACAGGTGTTTATTGCATGAATGCATGGATAAGAATTATTTCCATATCTCCACGCCATGTTGACCTGTGGGACTACCATAGGTCTGAATTCAGCCTTTTACTAAACTTTTCATTCATTCTGCATACTTTTATTGAGTGTTTACTATATGCCAAGCATTGAGTTTAGGGATACACTGGTGAGCAAAACCAGATACAACCCTTCCTTGCTCTCTTGGAGCTTACATGCTTTAGGAGGGCCAGGCATCTTGTGGATAAAAATAAAATCAAGACCAGCACAGTTCAGTAAGGGGGAAAATCAGAGTAGCTGGAGGGTAGAAGTAAGGGAGTAGTTAGTGGTCTGCGAAGGCTCTGGAGAGGTGAGCAGAGGACAGGCCAAGCAAGGCCATTGTGAAGGACTGAATTGTATTCCCCCAAATTCCTATTTGAAGCTCTAATGTGACTGTATTTGGAGATAGGTCCCTGAAGGAAATAAACTAAGGTTAAATGAAGTCATAAAGGCGGGGCCCTCATCCAATAGGACAGGTGTCCTGGAAGAGAGACAGCAGGGCTGTGTGTGCACGGAGGAGGGCTCACGTGAGGACAGACGGTGATGTCCGCTGTCTGCAAGCCAAGGTGAAATCAGCCTTGTGTCAGTACCTTATTCTTGACCGTGGCTGCAGACTGGGAGAAAATGAATTTCTCTCGTTTAAGTCACTCAGTCCATGAAACTTTGTTATGGTCTTGCAAGCTAATACAGCCATATAGGCCACGCTGAGGAATCTGGTGGTTACTCCAAAAGCAATGGAAAGCAGTGGAAGATTTTGAAACAGGGGTTAGCGTGATCAGCTTTGTGTTTTGGAATGATTACTCTGGCCACAGTGAAAGAACCAATTAGGGGGAAAAGTTTCAGGAGTCCCAATCTCAAGTCTAATTCTCTTTCCATTACGCTGCTGAGAGTTAGTCTCAAACACAGAGTTCCATCCACGGTGGGTTCTGGGAAGGATGATGATACAGCCCCACGGTTTGGACACTAATGACAGCTGTTACAGTTTATGGAAATCTCTTCTTTGACTTGCTGAAACCGCTGAGCAGAAAGATCCCTGCAGCAAAATGGGACAGCGGTGGAGCCCTGGCTCCTTGCTCTCTGCCTCTCAGGTTATTTTTGGTTGAATTTGCAGGTCAATCAGAGATGGGGAGGGAAGTAAATGGACTTCAAAGCAAAATACTGCAAGATACCTTTCTTGTCCAGACCTCCTACCCTCTTCCAAGGGTTTGCTTCAGCCCTGAGCCAGTATTTCTGGGGCCCTAAAGAGCAACTTTGATGAAAAAAGTCCCCAGAAAAGCTTGGGAAACTGCTGTAATTCCTAGTCAAAAGAAGCAGAAAATTAATGAGCTTGTGTAGGTGGTAGTTTTAAACAGCTCCTTTTTTCTTTTCCCCCGCTCGTGGTTCTGCATGTTGACAGTTTGGGCTGGGCTCAGTGGGTGGTTCTGCTGACCTAGACATGGAGATTGGCCAGCCGGTCTGGGGCTCAGGTCGTGTGTCTGCAGCGAGTAGCTGTGTCGGCTTAGGGGCTGGCTGACCATCAACTGGTTGCCTTGGTTCTACTTCATGTCTGTCATCTTTCAACATGGTAGCCGGGACAAGAGGGGATGCCCGGTGAGCGTGCACTTTAAAGCCTCTGCTTATGACATATTGGTTAATGTCCCATTAGCCAAAGCAAACCCCGGGGCTGGCCAGAATCCAGGGGTTGAGAAATAGAGTCCACCTCTTGATGGAAGTTTTCTGCAAGGACTCACTGTGTAGGAATGTGGGGACAGGGGAGGGAAGAATTTGTGGCCAGTTTTACAATCAACCTCCCCCTCCAATTTCAGTCATTTGGTGTACAGGGCTTACAACTTTTACCATATTCATATACTATCCTTGTTAGTTTTCTTTAAATCAACTTCAGCTTAAGTACCTATCTTAGGGGCTCCTGGGTGCCTCAGTCAATTAAGTGTCGGACTCTCGGTTTCGGCTCCGTTTGTGATCTTGCCTCCCTGAGATCAAGTCCAGCTTCGGGCTCCGCGTGGCGTCTGCTTGAGATTCTCTCTCCCTCTGCTCTCCCGCTCATGCTCTCTCTCCCTCTAAAATAAATAAATCTAAAAAAAACAAAGTACCTCTTTTAGCCTCCGCCTAAGCGATCTTGTCTTTGAAATCACGGACTCAGTGTGTTAGTTATCGCGTCTCTCCAAAATCCTCTGATAAAGACCTAACTCCCTGTAACTGTGGATGTGATCTTATTTGGAAATAGGGTCATTGCAGATGTAATTAGTTAAGATGAGGTCATACTGGAGTAAGTTGGGCCTCTAATCCATTATGATTGGTGTCCTTGTAAGAAGATGGCCATAGGAAGCCTGAGGCACCAGAATACCATGTGATGACAAAGGCAGCTGCAAGCCAAGGAATGCCAAGGACTGTCAGCAAATACTAGAAGCTAGGGAGAAGCAAAAGCTTCCCTACAGGTTTCAGAGGGAGCATGGCCCTGCTGACACAATTTTGAATTTCTAGCATCGACGACTGTGAGATAATAAACCTTCATTGCTGTAAGCCAACCAGTGTGCAGTATTTTGCTATGGTGGCCTTGGGAAATAAATAGTTACATAAAAAAATAAAATATTAGCTTAAAGCATATGAAATTGTCACCATTGTATTTTTTAGGTAAAAAATGCTTGGTTTCAGATTCAAATAAATATCTGGCTATTGAAAAAGCTTGTGGGCTACTTAAAATGATCCTGTGTGGGGCGCCTGGGTGGCACAACGGTTGGGTGTCTGCCTTCGGCTCAGGGCGTGATCCTGGCGTTATGGGATCGAGCCCCACATCAGGCTCCTCTGCTGTGAGCCTGCTTCTTCCTCTCCCACTCCCCCTGCTTGTGTTCCCTCTCTCACTGGCTGTCTCTATCTCTGTCAAATAAATAAATAAAATCTTAAAAAAAAAATGATCCTGTGTGCTGTCATTGGCCTATCATTAGGCTTTGGAAGACATTGATTTAAGGTGTTCTATGAAAAAATAAGGCATGTAAACCTCAGTGGGAAGGTCTGGCTCCAGATGATGCTTCTTCACAGTATCATCTTTTTTTTTTTTTTTTTAAAGATTTTATTTATTTATTTGACAGAGAGAGACACAGCCAGTGAGAGAGGAAACACAAGCAAGGGGAGTGGGAGAGGAAGAAGCAGGCTCTCAGCGGAAGAGCCTGACGTGGGGCTCGATCCCATAACGCCAGGATCACGCCCTGAGCTGAAGGCAGACGCTTAACGACTGAGCCACCCAGGCGCCGCCACAGTATCATCTTTTTTGGCTTTACATACGTGAGGAAGCATTAGCGTGAAAAGCTATACAATTAATTTGCATGTGCTCTGAGCCTAAAACCAGAAGAAACTAAAAATTTCTTAGTACTGAACCTGACTTTTCAAAAACAAAAAACAAAAACAAGAAAACACAAATTAGTCTTCAACCTTGAGCTATTAAAAAAATCAAGGAGTGGATTTTCTAGACTAGACAGAGCGTGCCATTTGGCTTCTAAATAAGATGTGTGGATTGACTCAAGTTTCCTTGCTCAAGACAGTCCCCATCAACTTGGAACTAGTTCATAGAATTTCATTTCAGTCACTTTTGCATGGAAATAATAACAAAAAAAGGGAATGAAATTTAAAATTTCTGAATCTTGCAAATACTAGCTAATTAAGAGACTTTATCTGTCATGATTATTTTGAGCACCTGATCATTTCCATCAATCACCCAAGCAACCCTGATAAGCCAATCCTTTTTTTAATCGATGTTGAGCCACTGAAAAGTTGCCATAGATACCAAATCCTACAGCCATCACAACAGAAAGTCAGGTTGGAATTGGAAGTGACAGGTGTATTCATCACATAGTTAACAAGCCTTTGAAGGGAAAGAGAGAGTTTGTCAGAGTCCTTAGGCTGGGTATAAAAGATTGCAAAGAACACTCAAACAATTCCCAAAGAGCACTTCAAAAGCAGGGGGAAAGATCCGTTTTTCATTAGAAATGCAGGAAGATGTTTGCTTGAAATTTAAGCTCTAAGTAACAAGTTCCTTGAAGTTTTGCTTGGCTGTCATTTACCAGGGGTCACCTGTAAGTTATCTTTGCAGAATTTACATTTACCCCCCTCTTCTTTCTGCATCAGAGTAGGGATGGTTGAGAGTATGGGGCAGTGGTTACTGTAAAAAAAACCCAAAACAGTCCTGATTGCATTGTCTATACACGTGGGCATTTGAATATCTGTGCATTTTTATAGATATGTGTGTATATATTTACCACTTATCAATATGGTCGGGAAAAAAAGTGTAGTGCCCAGAAATATCTTTTGGAAGTCATTGTACATAAGCCAGTGTCTATTACTAGTAAAAATATTGGATGTTCAGAATTTTAGGGAGTTGGTGAGAAAACCAGAGGGTTTCAAGTGAGAAAAATGAACCTATCCCAGAGGTACAGCCCACACCTTCCAGTGTGGAGCTACGGCTGAGGCAAACCTGGTTTTACCTCTTGATGAGCTGGTCTTCCTCCTGCATATCAGCAGCTGGACTGTGTGGAAACACGGTGAGGACCTTGGTCCCTAGGAACGAGCACTGGAAAGGGAGTCAGAGCAACAGAGTCCTGAACCCGGCTCTGCCACTTCCTCAGTGTGAATGCAAGTTTCTCCAGGACTGGATGACCCAGGAGGGGCAGAGCATCTGCCTCGACTGCCAGAAGTTTCATCTGGTTCGAAGCTTCTTTGAGTCTCGAGGGTTATTTGTGTCTACACTACGCAGCCAGCTGAGGCTTGTGGGGACTCGTGTCTGACTTGCCCATCCCACCTCGCCTCATTGTTGGCTGCCATCTGCTTCCCAATGTGTGCCACAGGGCCCTGCGGCAACACTTCGGTTTTGTGCTCCTAAAATGCTGGGTTTGGGGATCCTATAAGCAAATGAATTGAAATAGTTTAATAAAAGAATGGAGTTTTCAGGAAGTTCTGAAGGCTCAGAGCCAAGGAGGGAACGTCAGCGTGGTGTAACCACACAGGAGGTGATTCTGCCCCTCCGTCAGGAGGGGGGTTTCCCTGGGCAGCAGAATCTTGACTTCAGTGCCCCGCTTGTCCAGCATTCCGTATCTCTCTTCTTTACCGTCCCTGGACGGTGGCACTTTATCTGACAACTGCATGTCAACAGACAAGAGCTGAATCCAAAGCAGGGACGATGTGATTTATTAAACAGAAATGTGATCTATTTTTGGTTATATTATCTGTGAAATCTATTCATGAAAAATAATATTCCAGCATGGGTCTGGTATTAGGTACCCCTAAATTCCCCTCTTCTTTTTTCCCCTATATCTCAGTTCATGGCTATGATGAAAATTGGTCCGTGGTACCTTCTTCTTTCTTCGCTCGGTTGTATGTATGTAGTTCTTTTTATTCTGACACCTCCGTACCTTGCCTTCCTCAGCATCATCCATGATTTTAATACTGTGCAAAATGTATTAGTGCTTTTTTATGCTGTGCAAACTGTATTAATGCCTTGCTGTGCCTGAATTTCTAACCTATGTAAATGGAATTTTGTGATAGATCTCGTTCCGTTTCTTGTGTGTTTTTTTTTTTTTCACCAAGCACTACACTTTTCAGATCTATCTTTATTGCTCTGTGTCCTCATCTCTTTAATTGGAGATTCATTCATCAAAATAGTCATTGAGAACATACTGTGTGCTAGGAGCTGTTGTCGGCTAGAAGGTAGACAGTGATGAAGTCTGCAGAGGCTACATTCTAGTGGGAGGCAGTGGAGAATAAACTAGTAAACACATAAATAAACAAGACAATTTTGGGGAGAGATCAGCACTGTTAGAAGAACAAAACACCCCTCTGTGGTGGTACCTGGAGGTCTACTGTACATATGGGGTTGATCAAAGTCATTCTAAGGGGGTCAGATTTGAGCTGTGACCCGAGGGAAGAGCACTGCAGCAGAGGGGACAACAGTGCGATGTTCGCAAAAGGCTTACCTGTTCCGAAGCAGGAACCCATCAGGTGGTTGGTGAACCCCTCAGGCAGGAGTAGCTAAGGATGTTCAGATGCACTTTTAGCTTCTTCAATCCTTTGTCTCTCTTCCTGTGCCTTTTTTTTCTTCTCTGATCCAAGGCAGGGTTTTGAGTGGACAGAGGGTATCTGGTGTGGGCCAGAGTCACTGAGTTCCTAAGATACTCTGACAACAGTGAATCCTTCCTTCCTCCTTTCCCCCTTTCTCTCCCCTTCCTTCTTCCCCTTCTTCCTTCCTTCCATCCCTCCCTCCTCCTTTCTTCGCTCTCTCTCTTCCTTCTTCCCTTCTTCCCAGCAAGCATTTACTGAGAACCTAGAGTTTGCCTGGCACAGTGCTAAGTACCGGCAGGGGGTGGGGGGTGCATTGGTAAGCATTGTTTTTACCCTCATGGAGCCTGAATTCTAAGCATTTTCTCATTTTTGTTATATCGTAGGATGTCCTCTTTCCTCCCCATTCTCTCCAAAATGTTTAATGGTAAAGAAGGAAATAGCTATTCTCTTCTTCTTGTTTTCCAATAGGGAAACATGTCTCCACCACCACCTTCTCCTTTTCTGGTCACTGCTGATGGTTTGCAATCTGTCAGAGGCTATTCGGAAAGGTTTTCTTTAGTTTCTTTTTGCTAGAACAGTCAGAAATAAATAAATTAGTAAAATTGTATTTGCCAAAAAACAAAATTGAGAATCCAGCTGTGTGTCCCCACATAAGAATGCACTTATCATGATTCCAGTAAAGTGTAAGCTGGAAAAATCTGTGTCTTGTTGGCGTGGAGGACGGTAACCTGATGAATACAAACAGCGCCTTCCCTAAGGACAGGCTGGCTTTCAATATTCATTTGTAAGAGGCTTGTTAAGAAGGCTGTGTACTTTCTCATGGACACTGGGTTTGGGTGGAATGATGTCTCTAACCTTAACTGCAAAACTCTGGTTAACCCATAACTTACTTGGTAAGTTGTCCGAGTTGTCTAGTTGTATGATAAAATCCGGCCAATGCTTAGCAGTGTCCATGGGTGTTCTCCTCCCTCCGTTCCCTCTCCCACTCTGTCTTCCTTAGATTTTCATCATCCATGTTACAAGCATGAGATTTTATTTTATATTATTTTATTTATTTTATTTTATTAATTTGTCGGAGAGGGAGAGAACACAAGCAGGGCGAGGTGTAGAGGCAGAGGGAGGAGCAGGCTCCCCACCGAGCAAGGAGCCTGATGCGGGACTAGATCTCAGGACCCTGAGATCATGAACTGAGCTGAAGGCAGATGCCTAACCGACTGAGCCACCCAGGCATCCCTAAGCATGAGATTTCTAAAATTTAAGTCTGATTGCAATTCCCCTCTTCTAACTCAGCAGTGCTGTCTCTGCTTGTGAATAAAGCCCAGACTTCTCACCAGGAGTTCAAGACTCATAGGGCCTCTGTCTTACTTACCTTTGAGTTCTTCTCTCCATGCTTCCCCTTCTGCAGCTCCCCAAATATACCTTGCTTCATTGGGCCTTTGTCTCTTCACTCATGTTGCTCCTCTGCTTGGAATGCCCTTCCTCTCTTTGTACTTGGAAAATTCTTTCTCCTTTGTCAGGGTTTAGATCAAGTGTTCTCTCTTCTCTAATCACTCTCTAGAGTCATCTGTCCCTCTTTGATAAGGTAATATAACATTGTTTCATAATTATTTATTTACTCATTTCTTTCACTGGACACTGACCTCCTAACTCTAGGACTTGTCACAGCAAAGGTAGTCAATAAGTATTTACAGAGAGGAATGTGTTCATAGCCATGAGGCTGGGATAGGAAGTAAGGGCTAGGAATGGGGTCCCCGTATTCATTTCAGGAGTGGAGACCCAAGGTTGGCTCTAGGATGAGGACCTGGTGATGACTTAGGGTGGGCTGGGCTCTGAGTGGTCAGTCATATGTGTGTGTAGTTCTTACAGGCTGACCATAGGATTTTTGTAGGGGAATTAAGTGAAATGAGCTTGGAAAGTCAAATTAGGTTCTTGAATGCCAGACTAAGGCATTTTTCTACTTTGTCTGCAGTAGAGAATGCCGAGTGTTATATGAGCATGGAAATGACATAATCCAAAAGGCACTTGGGAATGCAACCCAAAAGGTGCTCTGGAACACTAAGTGGCCCATTGTGGCTGGGCTGATGTGGGAGAGAGTGCAGCCGGAGAGACCAGTGTGAGAATGATTGGAGCAGACTGGGTATGAGCTGATAGCAATCTGAGGTGTGGAAGTGTCAGTTGGGATGGAAGACAAGTCCCTGCAAAGTTTGTCCTGATTATTGGGCTATATTTCACGTTAACTCTGTAAAACATTTGACGTATCTGAAATATTTTGTCAGTGGCCTTTGTGCTTGGATTGCTTTAGGGCTCCACCAGGGTTAGTCTGGGACTGCTGGCTCTCCAAAGCCAAGAAGAATCTGGAGTGAGGAAGACAGAGTCGAAGTGCACCAGAGAATATCATAACCCCCCTGACGATGGGTGAACTTTCTTCCTTGTCTGAAATGGAGATCTGTTTTTTCTGTTGCAACTAACGAGAATTCCGTGATCAGCAGACTTCTTCACTCAAATTCATATCTCACTGGGCTTGAAGACAACAGCTACAATTAAGCTTGAGTTGTAGGTTTCATTTGCTCAGATGTGGATGGTGTAAGTTAGTGCCATCCCTGCGTAAGACCCCGATGTCATCCTCCCCTTGATTGGGTGGTGCTTGGGGCTCTACCTCTCAACCCTGTTGACTCCAGAACCTCGGTGACGTGTTGACATCAAATCCAGAACCAAAGGCTGAGTAGAGGCAACCTGATGTCGGGACTTTGAGAGGTTTTCTTTACCTGCTGAATACATTCCAGACTTGATTGCTGATGGATAAATTGACATTAGCAATCAACACAAGAGGCAAAAATGTTTGGGAGAAGTAAAATATTGGCTTACATTTCCACTGAGGTGTGAAGGACGGTATTGGGCCGCTCTCATGCCCTGGCTCTCATCCTCTCTGCCCGTCTTGTACTACAGTGAATGGCACCTGCTTCCCGCAGGTGTGCTTTGATACAGTGCCTTGCCTAGCAATGCTGTGTATTCCTCACCTTTTTCTCTGGAGCTTTTCTTTCTTTTTGTAAAGATTTTATTTATTTATTCGACAGAGATAGAGACAGCCAGTGAGAGAGGGAACACAAGCAGGGGGAGTGGGAGAGGAAGAAGCAGGCTCATAGCGGAGGAGCCTGATGTGGGGCTCGATCCCATAACGCCGGGATCATGCCCTGAGCTGAAGGCAGACGCTTAACCGCTATGCTACCCAGGCGCCCCTCTCTGGAGCTTTTCTGATCTGGAGATGTGGGGAAATGCAGGAGCACACCTGTACCCAGTGCAGCTTGCCTGGAATTGTAAGCAAGTTACTGTCTGCTATGGTCTGAATGTTTGTGCAACCCCCCCCCCCATTTATATGTTGAAAAACTAATCCCCAAAGTGGTGGTATTAGGAGGTGGGACCTTGGTGAGGTGATTAGGTCATGAGGGTAGAGCCCTCATGCATGGAGTTAGAGAGATCCCGCATGCCTTCCACCATGTAAAGACACAATGAAAAGAGAGCTGTCTGTGACCCAGCAAGTGGGCTTTCAGCAGACTAAACCTGCCGGCACTTTGATTTTGGACTTCCCAGCCTCCAGACTGTGGGAAATAAATTCCTGTTGATCATAAGCTACACAATTTATGGTATTCTGTTCTAGTAGTCCAAATGGACTAACTCATTGTCGAATGAGGAGATCCTTGCCGATGGGGGACAGGAGCTGGTGGAAAAGTACTGTCCTCTTCTGTCCCTCAAGGGGACAACCGTGAGGCATGTTCTATGGAGAGTGAGCTCCAGTTTCCACAGTGGTGCCCAACCCAAGGATATGCCTTTGTAGTGCCCGCCCTCCCTCCCTCCCTTCCTTTCTCCCTTCCTTCCCAGTTGCACTCTTCAGTCCCTTTCTCCTGGGATCACTTCTAAAAATAAACAACAAGTATGGGAGCTTATGTCTCAGATTCTTCTTTGTGGGGGTAGGAACCAGGTTAGCACCAGCGCTGGGGTTTATCTTTCCTGTGAGGAGTTGCTAGAGATAAGTGGGTGGCCTGATGGCATCAGGACTGGGTGCGTCTCCACCTACATGCCATGTCATGGGCTCAGCCATGTTTGTGAATGTGTCTTCATGATGTGTGCAGAGGAATTGAGCAAGAAAATGTGCTTGCCATGTGATTGTGGACAAAGCAATTCAATCAAGTCAAAACATCGCTCCCGCTGCAGCCCTTATTGGACAACAATCATCATGTCAGCATGCTTGACTAGTGACCAGAGTCAGTGATGAGGGTGGGATACGGGAAAGGTTGTTGGGCTCTTAGGTCTTCCGCTCAAATGGGTTATTTATAAGTCTAATGGATGGTTATTTATAAGTCTAATGTTTGTTCTCACTGTGCAATTATTATATTACACTCTATTAAATTTCTCTTCAGTAATGAATTCATCTGAATTTAAAAAATTGGGTTTTCAGCTGCATATTTTATTTTCATAATTATCCTTCTCCTCTCCCTCTACCCTTGTTACTTCCTTTTCTCCTCCTCCTCTTTTTCCTCCTTCTCTGGCTAGGGACTTCTTCTGGCTAGGTACCCAGTTACTTGGGTACATCTGACTGTCTGAGAGAGTCAGTGCCTGACCTCATATCACGGAGTTGTGATATCTGGTATGTCCCTCACCACCTCCTACCACATTACCAGCACATGCCCTTGATGCCTTGTCACTCCCTCCTGGCTTTTTCCTGAGTGCCCTCTACCCCTCACCCTCTGCGCCAACCACCTCCAATCTCTAGTGATAGAGATAAGACAGATATAAAAATCTTCATGCTTTCTACTACCATCCAAAATATGTTTGCCTCTCACTTTCTCCTTCTGGGTTCCTGGCTGCCAGCTGAGTTAGAGAGCTCCATCTCTGCTGAAGAGGAAATTTCCCAAACAGTTCCAAGCAGAAAGTACGAAAGGAACGTGAATCCGTATATGCTAGAGTGAAGATACAATCTTCGTGGACAAGTCTCAGGAAAAGTCCAACTCCCATTTACACCAGACCGACACTTTTAACAGTTACTCCCAGCACCCCCTTGCCGCCCAGCCCCTCTGGAGGGTCAGCACCCAGCATGGAGGAGTGGTTACCCTCACTAGCTCCAGTTCTGGACTCCCATCATCTGTTCCAAATTCCAGGTCCATCCAGCCTGCCAACTTGTGCCTGGAATCCCCTTCCCAGTTCAGTTTCTTTGGATAGTGACTTATTCAGGGAGTATGACATTCTCCTGGCAGAGATATTGCCTCTCGGGGGGACACTTCTCTGCTGGTGGCTGCTGCCCTTCCCTGGGTCTGACTGCCAAGTGGATGAGGAAGCACACGGAGAGGGGACAGAGGGAAAAAGAGTTGAACTATCCGCTTTGCAGCTTTCACTTTGTGTCCAGGGCTGCCCTTGAGGTACTCTTGAAGCCAAAAGCTTTCTGTAGGTGCCACTGAATTTGCTTTGACCTGGGTGGATATGGGACTTGGCTTAGATGGGGCACATGTTCGGTCTACTGGAGGAGAAAGAATCACACAGATGGAGTGATCTGGACCTCAGGTGATTAGAAAGAAGCCACAGGTCCTTCTGGCCTGTTCTTATTTATTAGCACAAAGGTTAACATAGGCCATGGACGAAGATAGGGCTAGTTGTCATTCATGGTCAGGCAGGTAAAGATTTCACAGTGAAGAGGTCCCAGGCCTCCAGCCAACCAGCAGCTCGTCATCCACTGCCCAAGGGCCATGCCTCTGTCACTACTGTTTCTTCTCATGCCATCGCCTGGCTCCCAGGCCTTTACTTTTGAACGTAAGCTCTCTAGAATTCATTGGGCTCCGTAGCTCACGTTGAAGACCTTCAACTGATACTAGGCCTGGCAAGGGCAGGTGGAGATATAAATCCCCTTAGTCCTATTCTTTTATTAATTCCTTAAGGATTATCTGATGTGTTTATGGATGGTTATTGCTTCCCTTCTTTCTAATTATGCCCCTAGTTGGGACGCAAGTTGGCCTAGTTCCTTTCCCAGATGTTTGACTTGGTTTTTAGAGGCCAACCAGGCCCATGGGTTAACTCTTTTGACTCTACAGACTACGGAGTTCTTATTTAACATTTAGAGCAGTACACAATGTTGTTTTCTGTAGGTGAACTTCTTTCCTTTAGCTCACCCAAAGTGGAAAAGGCAGCCAATGGAGCCCAACCCAAAGATTCTCTGCTGGTCCCTAGACACATCTGAGTCTTGAGTCTGAACGTTGTCCCTAGCAGCAGCAGGCCCGCCTTGGCCACGGTTGAGTGGTTTGGGAGAAGATCAAAGGTCGAGAAGAAGATGACTGTGTGGGAAGTGCCTCCATCGTTGTGAACCAAACAGACAGATTAGAACAGTATTTGGTGAAGTGTGGGTCCCAGATCATCAGTATTAGCATCACCTGGGAACGTATTAGAAATGCAGTTTGGGGCCTCACCCCATAGCTACTTAGTTAGAAACTTCGGGGGTGAGATCTCACTGTCACAGTCCCCTGAGTCCTCCGGGTGGTTCTGATGCAAGGTTGAGAACCTCTGCATTAGAGGGTCTGGAGCAGGGATTCTCAGAGTTGGCTGCTCCAGTGAGTTACCTGGATGGGGGCTGGCTTTTGGGAAGCCCCATGCCCAGATGGCACCCACAGGAGTTAGATCAAAATCTCGGAGGATGGGATCCAGGCATCTTTTTTTTTTTTTTTTTTTTTTTTTTTTTAAGCTTCCCATGTGATTCCAGTGTGCAGCCAGAGTTGAGAATCACTGGGCTAGGCACTAGGGGAAGGGAGCAGTAGTGAGCCGAAAGTATCTAGGCCTGGCTGTGCCCTTCCCTCTTTCTCTTCCTTTTCTCCAAACTCAGGGACTGCTTAGAAGAACTTACAAAATGCTCCCACTGTTGAATAATGTATTTCTTGTAAATCTGTGTTATCACAGTCTAAATATGCATATGTTCATCACTTGTCATAATTTCTCCTTTTCCGGAAGTGTATGTTTCTGACTGGTAGATCCAGGCTGGCTGGGCATTTCTCTGCTGGCTCTGGTTTGGCTCTTGGAAGCTGAGCACGTGCCGCACGGACCCTTGGGTTGGGCGTCCCCATCCTGCAGAGCTCAGAAATTCCCCCATCCTCTGCCAGGCTGCTTGGAAATTCTCTGAAAATGTCTTTGGACTTAATTGGAGATGGTCCTGGGAGTTACTTTGTAAAATTGGGCTCTGCCCGGGAGAACATCACTATATTATTTGGCCCTTTTGGACCCCTCTCAATGCTGTAATTTGGTATCTAGACAGAGAAGCAGGGAAAATTTAAAAATGTTTTTGTTTCTAAATTTGAAAATGGCTAGGTCTTGAACACATGTTCTAAAGGATCTTCCCCCGAGGAAGCTTTCAAAATCATAGCCTGTCAGTGCATGAAGGGGCCTTGAGAGCCTCCTTTCAAACTCCTTCATTTTAGAGATCTGGCAGCCAAGGCCCGAGGAGGGTTAATCCTAGCCCCAAATCACACAGCATATTAGCGGCAGAATTAATACCAGAAACCGGATCTCCTAACTCTCATTTGGGTGCCTCTGCCCTGCTATATCATGCTGCCTTTTGTATTTTAATTTTTTTTTTTTTTTTTTTTTTTTTTTTGCCAACATGGGCTTCCTTCTATTTTTCTATCACCCCAAGGATTTCTATTAAGGAAATGTCTGTTTTATTTTTAAGTGGCCGATAGAACTCATCAATTAGATCATTGCGATAGTTCTGAGGATGCATAAAGCTGTTTTTACATATGCTGGGAAACGAGTCTGTAAAAGTATAATGTGGAGTAATGAGATGTCAAAAGTCATGGAAAGGAGAGGATCTGAGTATAATCATAGAGACTCTGAAATAGGCTTTGGAATTTTCCAGGGTTTTTTTGGAGTCCTTTCATTGTTTATGTTTTATTGGTTGTATAGTAATTGATGTGAAAAACCCAAATAGCCACATTTTTCCATTTGGGCCCATGACTCAGAACACCAAAGATCTTTTTTGGGGCATTTTAACCATTTACCACACCTTTAATGGGGGAAAAAAAGGCTCAGAAATTCCTTTATTTACTTTTTCACATGTTTTATATTTTCTGGATTTCTTAGTGGCAGCTGTAAAAAGGGCTTTTCATGTGATCATTTCATTCAGTAATTTGTCTAAACTGAGGCCTTTCCCCTTTTTTCAAATGCCTGCCCAGCTGTCACTGTTGCCTGCTAAAGCGATTTTTCTCTATTATGTTGTCACTTTACACTCCCACAGGGTCCAATCCTGCAAGCCTTACATGCATGCAACTCACATTAAAGCCATTGGAAGCCTTAATATGTAAGAATGCGGGTTTGGGGCCCGCAGAAAAGGCTTATTTTGAAACCTCAGTCTCGGGAGCCCCGATGCCCCTTGCAGTCACAATGCTGGGATTCTGCCTCGACTCCTGTCCCCCTGGGTTATTATGATACGGCTGATCTGGCCCATGGTTGGAGGACATCGGGGGCAGATTCTGCCGCCGTCCGAAGGGTAGGCTTTCTCAAGTTTTATATTCCAAGCCATCTTCCCTCCGCCCTGACTCTGCCATTCAGAGTTGGTATCAAAAGCAGGGACATGGGGATCCCAAGGGAAATGAGATGTATTCTATCAGATTTAGTGTTTTCTATGGTTTTTTCTGAGAGGAGAGGCCTTGCCTCTCAGAAAACGGATTCAACAAACATGAGGGGAAATGGAATTGTACTTAGGGCAGGAAAATACCTAGGGCGAGGGGAGAGAAAGCTGGTCAGCATGGGGAAGGTCCGGGAGTTGTTTTTGTTGTTGTTGTTTTCTTTTTTGTCTTAGGTGGGTTGGTTCTGCTTGCTTGCATACGAGTTGGCTTTACGCTATGGGTTTAATTGATCTCCTGTGAACAAATCAGGATCCAGGAATTCTTAGGCCTGAAATGTTCTATTTTGTCTTTTTGTCTCAGTCTGAACTCCTTTAAGAGTCAAAAGCACCACCTCCACCTGGAAGGCCTCCAGGACTACTCTAGGCCTCCCTGTCTTGGCTTTCTTACACTTCTCAGAGCATCTATAATTGGGAGGGCAGCTTCACCTGACCTACGTGTAGTTGTAGATCTGGTGGCTCAGTGGCCCGTGCCAGTGTCCACTGACACAGATTATTATTGGGACAGGTGGGCATTGGGCTGAAACAGGAGGTGGGGGGTCTTCTTATCCAGAGGGAGATCTCTGAGACAGGAGAAGACTGGCTGTCTCCCTCTGCCTAGCCTGAACGTAGGGCTGGGAGAGCAGGGTTCCTGAAGACTTCGCGAAACTCTCAGCACACTCATAGGGTCGTTTTAGGGCCCAGGTGACAGAGGGACAGAGAACTGGGGACAAGGTTTCTTTCTCTTAACTGCCCGTGAGTCTCCAAGTAGCCCTGGTACTGAGGGTCCCCACATGGGTACCAGGGGGGTCCCCGGAGAGGTGCTGAGCCCTGCGGAAACTCACTGAGGGTATTGGACCACAGGAGAAAAAGAAACTCCTCAGAACTCTTGAGGAGCATGGGGGATAGTGAACGGTGTCCGGGCCCCCTTGAAATGACAGAGGGAGGTTTTGAGAACGGATGTGGGCTCAGCACGACTCACCGGACATTAATACTCACATGAACGTCATGTACCCTCCCACTCCCTTTAGAGAGAAGGCCATGGGAATGTGACTTCTTTAGAATGAAGGATAGATCTGGGTGCAGCCAGTGGGAAGACACGGGGTGGGGGAGGAGCCCGGAAGACCCCTTCCCCCAAGCATACATAACTCCTCTCACCCCTGAATCAGGCTGCCTCCCGGGGTCACTGCTGGAATGAGCCTGCGCTCTGAGCCCTACACACCCTTGCAAGCTTCTAACCACTCTGGATGCTAACACCTTCCCAAAGGGAAAATTCCTCTGTTGTCTTAAATATTTATCCAGGTTTCCAGAGCTATTGACCCTGAACTTCCTGCTCCTGAGGGATCTATACCAATTTGGTTTGTTTACGTGCTGTTTTCTTGTAGATGTTTTGTTGTAGACTGCGCAATGACGCCACGGGGCAGGTGCCTCCCGTGCGCTTAGGTACACAAGTGTCATTTAGGTGAGTCCCAGGATCCGGTTTTGAGGCCTCTTAAAATATGAAAAGAAAAAAAAAAGAATCGTAGGGGAAAGAGCATTGGTCTTGAAATCAGGAAACTAAGTTGAATCGCTCTGCCATTTCTAGCTGTATGTTTGGAGCAAGTCATTCAAAGTGAATGTCCGTTTCATCCATCTGCATTACAAGTTGGTGCGAGGGTCTAGTATTTTATATACACGTAATATATAGTGTCATATACACACAGTATAGTCTGTCTGTAATTTATAGCATATGTAATCTCTAGTATTCATATATGTTACATACACATATGTAATATTTATGCATATATGTTAAAAGCTCATACATACACAAATTCTGGAAAACTCAAAAGCACTGAATTTCACATATATTTGGGATTATTATTTTTGAGATAACGTGATTCTCACAGTCCCTGTTATGTTGTGTTCTGCTGGAGCACATTTCCAATGACGTTTGAATTTTAAACAAGAAGCACTGTGATATAATAGCTCAGTTGTTTTAAATGGACTGTCCCTTCTCCTCTTGGGGAAAATGAAAGTAACAATGGAAAATCATCTAGTATGCACCTCTGTTTCCCACTTCGATTTACTGTGTAGGCACAGGAACAAAGAGAAAGGTAAGTCGATCAGCTGTAAAGGGAACGGTGACCTTCATTCCTTTTTACTCTCTTTTTTTGTGACTGAGGGACAATAATAATAAATTCTCCTCCCTTGCCTATTTCAAGACAGAGCGATTTTAAGGATGTTTTATGACTTCGGCTCATCTCAGGCCAGCCTGCTCCACTCGCGATGATGGAATAACCCTTGACGCCATTAGCATAAGTAAACGTTACTTTGTTGACTCTGATGGGGTCCTAATCAGCGCCGATTCTCCCTTTGGCTTTGCCTTTTGGAGGGTGCAGCCAGGTGCTCTCCCAGATGTGAAAGAGAGCTCCGCCAGCCCCCCTCCCCATCACGACGCCAGAACCTTCAGCTGCACGCTAGTTCATGCCTGACTAAGAACCACTCGAGTGTTCCTTGAGCCCCGCACCCCGCTGCATCTAATAAAACCTCTCCCTCCCCCAGTCCTGTGCTCAGAAAACAGACACAACTGTGGGGTGGGGGAGGAGAGCCCGTCTGTGGCCCGGGATGTGAAGACCCTGGCAATTGTGTTTCCTGGTGTCTCTGCCAGGGGAGAGCAGGTCCTGCAGCCCTGGGGTCCATCACCGGGGATGAAGGTCCAGCACACATGTTTAGGGGTTCAGTTCTCCTTTCCTACAGAGGGGGTCCTTGCACTGTGCAGATTAGCTCTTTCCCTGGCATGGAGTGGGCTAGTGAATGAGTAGGTTTGCCAGCATGTGTGTGTTTGTTGGGTGGGGAGAGGAAGAAGGGAAACAAAGTCTTGAGATGCTAAACCGCTGAGAGATGAAAAGCTACCCTGGGTCCACAATTAGCTCTACAGAGGACACCCATGGAATAGAAAGCAGCATCTGGGAGTAGGAAGACCTGAGATTCAATCCTAACTGGAGTGTCCCTTGGGCATACTTAACCCTTCTATGTCTCAGAGTTTTGGTTCGTAGAATGGAAAACAATGCTTGTCCTAGGACCCTTCCGGGGTTGAAGCTTCCAATGATCGCTCGCCTTTGTACAGAATTGCTTCAAAGTTTACAAAACGCAATTAAAAGTAACAAGGTGAGCTAAGGTATCTCCCAAAGCATAGCCCCTGAGTCAGAATTCACCAGGAATTAATCCTCTCCTGAACCTCCAAGCTTGGACACGTGACTAACGGTAAGCTGAAAGTACCCCATTCTGGGAATTTACATTGGTTCATGAGATATTCTAGGGCAGATAGCAGCAAGAGCTCGGTTGTCCCCATGGAACTGCCACAAAGAGACTGTCTTTGAGTTCCTGACCTTCCTACGTTTTGGGGTTCCATCTTCCTTCAGTTCTATAAGTCTCTTAGTGTTCTCCAAATAAATTCCCTTTCTGGCTTAAGTTAGCCTCGATGGAGCTTCCAAGATTTCTCAGGAAGGTTCTTCTCTGAGGACCTTGGACCTTGACCTGCATGGGAGAAGTTTTCCCACGACCCAGGGTTTGGTCTTACTCTGGGCTTAATAGGAATGATGGCTCCCACTTTGAGCAAAAGAGAGGAGGCACCGTGGAGGTGTCTGGGGAAATACTTGGAATCAGGGTGTAACCTTTCTGGGACGTTTAGGAAACAGCTATGTAATGATTTGGTGGCCTGGGAACTTCCTGACTGGTAGGACAAAGAGGTGGTTGAGTTCGAGGGTTCTGGAACCAGTTTACTTGGCTTCACATCCTGGCTCTGCTGCTTGCTAGCTATGTGCTCTCTGAGGCCACTGTGTCTCAGTCTCCCCATCTGTAAAATGGAGACAAATGTCATACCACCTCAGAGGCTGCTATGAAGCTTAATGAACTGGGACCCATCATACGCTCAGAATGGTGCTTGGCACACAGGGAATGCGCAGTAAGTGTGAGCTAATATTGTTCTTATCCCAGTGCTGATAACTCTTCTGTTATCCCCAAGGGAGCAAACCCTTGGGGGAAAAAAAAGCTGCATTTACAGAAAAATAAAAGCATTTTTTAAAAACCAAAGAATGAAAAGAAGGAACCGTGGCTTGCTGGTGTCTGGAGAGATGTGAGAATGTCAGCGTCCTCTTTGCTGGAGGGAAGATTTCTTCATAATGGTGACTCCAGACTGGACGGTCCCATCCGAAGGAGGAGAGGTTTCCAGCCATGCTTTCTCCAGCTGTTGGGGAAGCAGCTATAATGGAGCTGTGATTAGCTGAGCGCCGAGTTCACATCATGCGACTCTGGCTCATCTGGGGTCCACAGAGCGAGCTTCGTGCATATGGGAAATGGAAGGAGGCTCAGGGCTTCAGGACACCCTGGAGGGCACGCGGATTTATGACAAGTGGCATGTGTGCTTCACAACATCTATGTAAAACATGTCTCCTTGCCCAACAATGACAAACTGCTCACCTTGGCAAAACAGGCATGATATTCATTTGGAGCCTTGCTTCTAAGAAAGATAAATCCTGCTGTCATTGCACAAAGAGATAAGAAAGACCGATGACAGTGTTTCATTGATAAAAGATTCTGTCTGTATTTTAGAAGAATTTACTTTCTTCCCCTCTACTGATACCCACGTGAGTTAAGGCAGAGAGACACTATCTTTCATGTTTTTGTCAGAATGCGTTATTACTATGGGTGGCGGGGACCTCCGTCGCTTCATTTAGGGATCTGACTCAATGCAATGTCGCCTGCCCAGGGATGGCAGGCCCCAAAGAAGTGCAAGCTCCAGAATTAGGAAGCAAGCCTGGAAGCATCCGTGGCTGGAAGGGCAACTAACAAAGGTGAACCTGAAACAGGAGCGTTTAGCTGCTTGTGAAAATCTTTCTGGAAATTGGTCGTCCCTAAGAGAAGTTTTAAAAATTTGCTGCTTACTAGCGTATTTCTGAAAAATCTTGCTGGGAAGACACTCTTGCACAATAATTAAGATAAGATAAGCAGTAATCCAATGAATTGCCACACGAGGTGGGGCTGGAACAAGGTTGAAAGAAAAGAAGAGAACGAGAGAGTCGCCATTTGTTCGTGTCCTGTCTACAGAGGATGGGCGGAGAGGCAGGTGCGCTCCTCTTTATAGGTCTAAATCTGGTGAGCAGATAGAGTCTTTACAGAGAACCCGAAGCAGAGAAACTTCTGATCTTAATTTGTTTTCCCAGGTAGACTTTTCTGTGGGGAAGTGAGTGTACTGATCAGTTGACATGAATATTCCGGTCTGCTTATCACTCTGACTTATTAACAGTAAGTCAATCCTCACAACAACCCAGAGAGGTAGGAACTTTTAATAACACAATTTTAAGGATTAGGAAATCAAGGGCCCTGTATGTTAGCTTATCTCGATGGCATTTTGAGGGCAGAAGATTTTATGGTCTCTGACAGATGAAACATGGCGGCTCCGCACACAGCGGATTAGAACTGGGCTTTGCGGTCAGAGTCTGCCATCCCGAGCTGCGTCTCCCACTTGCCTCGCCAGCCTGAAGAAGGTGCAGTGGCGGACTGCAGTGTCCAGCAGTAGCCACCGTGATATATCACGTCTCACATGCTCTTCGAGAATCTTGCCGTGACCCATCAAGGGGTAAGAGGGAGGTTCTTCCCTTCTCTTGAACCTGGTCAAGACTTCGGGACTGCCTCTGGGAACCCAAGTGGAAGTCATGCTGCACCTCTGTGAGATATTTCACTTTCCACCGGGACCTCCCTCCCCGGGGACTGTTGTCCTGAGAACCTGGCCACCATGCTGGGAGGAAGCCCTCTCAGAGAGACCACATGAAGAGGCCCCTGTGGAGGGAAACCAAGGCTCCCAGCTGACAGCCAGCATCAAATGCCAGATGTGAGAGTGAAGAAGACATCAGGCTATTCCAGACACCAGCCTTGGGGGCTTCTGGCGGTGGCCCCAGACCTTGTGGAGCAGAGACAGTCTTTGTTGTGTTCTGCCTGCATCTCTGAGCCATGGAATCTACAGGCTGGTAAGTGGCAAGTTTGGGATAATTTTCTGCAGAGCCATAATCATTGGAATGGTCATTCCTCCACATGTTAACTTCCTCATCTGCAGAATGGGAATCAGAGGCTCTGGAACTTCCTGGAACATGAGAGCCGGTGCTTGCATGGCCCCATCCTAGGGACTGATGCAGAGCATTAACTTGAAATCCTTACAATAACCTTATGATGGAGGTACTACTTTAAAAGAAAATGCATTTTATTGAGGTGAAATGGACAAGGCATAAAATTGGCCATTTTACAGACAACAATTCAATGGCATTTAGTATAGCGACAATGTTGTGCCACCACCGCGCTATCGAGTTTTAAAACGTTTTCAGCACCTCGTAAGGAAACACGGGTACGACTTTGAAATCCATTTTGCTGCCGATGAAGAAAGTCAGGCAAAGAGAGCTTATGTAACTCGCCCTCGGTCAGATGGACAATCATGGCAGATCTGGGATGAGGACACACTTGTGCTCCGGGGTCCGCCGCGCTCTTGGCTACCACTCTGCCGTGTCTAGAACACATCAGTGTTAACCACCCAAATGAAGTGACTTGCCCAAAGCTGGACAACTGTCCAGGGGCGTAGCCCAGACTGCTCAGTTCCCAAAGCTTGTGTTTTTTCTGCTGAGATAAAACTTATATCGAGCTTATCAGTCACGTTCCACAGATAGCGGCCATATGGACACACTGAGTCAACATTCAGAGCCCGCTCACCCTACAGACTCAGCATGCTGAGGGTCAGACCCTGAGCCCTCCCAAACAACACCCACCGTCCCCCACAAGGTGTGGACACCCGTTGAAGTCACACTTGAAATGGCCCGCTCCACTAAACGTCTTAATTGCAACATTGATCTATCTGGAGTGGAAAGTATGCACTGCTACCCTGCAGTAAAATGGCTATTTGGCAGAGAAATGAATCTCCAGTCCAAAACTCATAATTCTTTTACTCTGTGGCCTACCAAAATATTTGGGTAATCACTCTAGCTCGGGCCATCCAATCTGGGGTGCCCCTCCCCACAGTGGTTTTTCTGTAGCTGCCCACGCTCTGCATGCATATAGAGAGATTTACAGTCCTTGGCCCTGGAAGCTGAAATGTGTGCTGCCCTCATAAGAATAGAGTTCTGTGCTCTGTAGACTCAGTGTAGATTTGATTGCCTTTCCTTTCTTTCGCCGTGTCAACACCCTTTAAGAGCACAGAGTTCTGTATGCTCTTGCAACATGAGTTGGGGCTCAAGAATTAGGCAGATCAAGGAGCTGTGAAAAGTAGCAGGCAGGCCCAGTTAGGAGACCGGGAGCACACGCGCTATGGGGCAGAGATGAAAGCCAGTTCTGACTGGTATGGGCCAGCTGGGGTGGAGGCTGCTCACAGAGGCCTGGCAGCCTACCTGAAGCTTACCAAGCACTGAAGGGAACGTCACAAGTGGGACTCGAGTGGAAAGCGTGGGGCTAGTGGAAGACGAAGACGTCTCTGACATCTGGGCCCGAGGGGGCAGTGGTGTGGGAGCCTTGCCTCTTTGTAACCTCCAGTCTTGTGCGCAGACTGTATGCAGCTCACGTGACAGGGAAAAGGATGTCTGGGGTCCTCAGGGCAGATACTCAGTGTGCTAAGAATAACCATGATGTATGGGCTGCAGGGAGACGCCACCATCAATCCATCAGCCGCAGAAGCATGTGCTTGGAGTGGTTCTGCTTTTTCCAGCGGTCGTGGATCTGCACTGTGCCACCCAACACCAGCCTGACAAAGAGGAAGCAGTGGTGGTTTTGGATTCGGGCAGATCCTGGTTTGAGTCCTGGCCATGTCATGTATTCCTTGTGTCACTAGATCGCAGTCATCCTTAGTCTGGTCTCAATTTCCTCATGTGAATCCTGGGGCTAATAAGGCCGATGATGCCTCTTTTGGAAACTGATGCATAGAATACCTGCGAAGTACACTGTACGTAGTCGGTACTCAACATGTGTCATCGAGGCGTGCACATGCGAGAAAGTGGACACTCCTTGACTGTCAGCTGAGCAAATTAATTGGGCTGCACACTGCACATTAGCCTTGGCCTTCACAGTCCTCTGCGCTCATCAGTGGAGCCAGGCATGTACTTACTGATGATGCTAAATTTTTTTTTTAAGATTTATTTATTTATTTATTTGAGAGAGCGAGTGAGAGAGTGAGCGGGAGGGGCAGAGGGAGAGGGAGAGAGAGAATCTCAAGCCGACTCCATGCTGAGCGAGGAGCCCCACCCAGGGCTCAATCTCACCACCCTGAGATCACCACCTGAGCCGAAACCAAGAGGCGGGGTGCTCAACCAACTGAGCCCCCCCAGGCGCCCCGGTGCTGAGTTTATATATAAAGTTTTGGTTCGAAGATGTGAATCAACATCAGTGTTTTATTTTGGTGGCAATTAGCAACTCCTCAGTCACTTTGTGTAAATCCAGTTTGCATTTGCCATTTTGTGACGGGGCGGGCATCACAAAGCTTAATTTTGGCAGGTAACTGTTGCCGTCGCCCAGTGGAGCTGCAATTTAGTAATGAAAAAGTGTTTCATTTTAACTATGAAATTTAGCACAAAGAATACAGCTGCTCAACCGGGCAGTGACAGTGTATGTTAATTTGATTTATATACACGCAGTGTACCGTGCCTAATGCAGAATGCTGGAAGACTCCAGCACGGCCGATACCAGCTCTGGAAAGGAGACTACCGTTCTGGACCGCCTTTACGTGAGTCGGTTGGCCTTCTTGGAGCAAATAAAGCTGCAAGAGCTAGCCTGTGCAAGAGAAACAAGAGGGAATATTCCCTCGCCTGGCATGGATGAGGGCTGGGCTTTTCCGGAAGTGTCCATCAAGGGTTCTCACCCTGTGTCTGATCCACTGGCACGTCCAGGGCATTGCTGTCAAGTGAACAGAATCTGTGGAGTGGGGACTGGTTGGGGGCTCCCATTTGGCTCATGGCATGCTCTGTTTGGAGAGCAGACTTCAGTTTCCTGTGAGGACAAAAGAGAGAGAGGTACCCCCTGCTTCTAGGCTAACCAGAGTCTTCGAGAGCAAACTCTTATGTCAGCTGATACCCATGTGAAATGTACATGGACACAGAAGCACATGAGTGTGTGTGTGTTGTATAGTGTGTGTTGTTCTACAGTGTGTGATGGGTGTGTGTGTTGTATAGTGTGTGTTGTGTGTATCACAGTGTGCCTTGTGTGATGGGTGTGTGTTGTATAGTGTGTGTTGTGTGTATCACGGTATGCCTTGTGTGATGGGTGTGTGTGTTGTGTGTATTACAGTGTGCATTTGTGATGAGTGTGTGTGATGGGACCTCTTGCCGCCTTCAGCCCTGCACTGAGTGCTGTGGCTGGAGGCTCTGCGGGGAGGAGGGACCCTCGGGACACCTGGCACATCTTCACCAGGCCTCTGGTGGGGCCTGGGGCGGATGGCCACAGGACGGGCACCCAGTGAAACACGCCCCTGGCCACCTTGATGGGCGCCTCCCGGAAAGTGCCCCGCTGTGCTGTGCCCACCCCGCCTCCAGCACACTGGCGCTCCCATGCGGGCGGTCCAGCGATGGGGTGCTGCTCGCGTTCGCCCTTTTGTTTCCCTTCTTTTCCCTTAATCGCTGATTCCCAGAGGGGTTAGAGCTTGCTGAAACAATTTATTTTTCAGGCCTTCCAGCAAGAACAGACTTCCTAAAGGAATTGTCGCACGATTTGGGTTGGTGGCCTGGGCCCCCCTTTGGACTCATGGTTCTCAGGAATTTGTGCAGGCTTCTGCACCGCCGGAAACCTGCTGCCCCCCGCCCTCATCACGCCGTCCTTTGTTGGGTCTGCACACGTGCACCGCATTTTCCTTGAGCCCTCTCGTTGCGTCCTCAGCCCTTCCTTATGAAGCCTCTCTTCCACGTCCCTGTTCTAGCACCTGCGTCTCCCGCAGTCCCACCGCTGCCCCGCCCCGCCCCTAAGCCCGCACCTCCTCATGC
>NW_024423343.1:17491489-17495826 GCF_017311325.1 Ursus maritimus | reverse complement strand
CTGCGCCTTCCCTACCTCCTCCATCCAAGGTCTCTGAAAGCATCGAGCTGTGTGGGATTAATTTATTTCACCGTGTGGAAATCACCTGGTGCAGAGCAGGCCCATGGACGCTGGAGCGATAGGAGAATTCGAGGAGGAAGGGGACCATGGAAGAGAAGCCTTTCCAGCACTTCTAGTGTCTTGCCACACTCCTTTCACACCAGAATCAGGAGGCCTTCCCCTGACTGGGGAAGCTGACCTTCCCCATTCCTCTGAGCTGATCTAGCTCTTTCTTCTTTCCGCTGGCCCAGGAAGTATTTCTGTCCTCTGCATCTGTCTCTACCTTCTCTTCTCTCCAGCTGGTCTTTTCCAAGGCCCAAAGCCCCTTCCTTTAGGAAACATTGCCCTTGGGACAGAGTATAGCAGGAGTCTACCTCACTACCTTACCAGACTGCCTTACGATGACGTGAAGGGGCTTCGTCACCTTCCCCTGGGCAGGCAGTGCAGGGGCTGAAGGTCGGCTGGTCACATGGAGCAGTTCAGATCCTGACTTGGCAACTCACTAGTTGTTTGGGTTCACACTTCCGAACCTTAGTTTTCTCATCTGTAAAATGGGAATGATACTTATCTCAGATGACATGAGACATGTGAAATACTTAGCAAAGTTCCTCATTCATAACTGCTATTTATTGGTAAGGATTATTACTTGAACCTTAGCTCTATTTGGGGAAGAAAATATTTCAAGGAATTTCAAGCTCCAGTAGAAGATTCTGAGGAGTGTGTGTGTGTGTGTGTGTGTGTGTGTAAATGTGTATCAGTGCATGTACACCTGGGCAGTTATTTGGGGCAAATTGAAGAATCTCTGAAACACACAAAGGAAAGAATCTTCTCTCAGTATTAATCTCATCCTTTGTGGATGCCAGTTTTCTTTGCCTTCTTTTCGTCTTTAAACAGCTAGTCGGACATTTCTTCCAAGCATGATGCTTTCCATGACCATGCCTCTTGCTTTGTACATTTCCACGTTCCTGCTTTGAAGTGTCCACTTCCCTCTGCCTTCCAGGGAGAGCACTGTTAGGCCATGGTTCTTTTGGCAAAGCAGAGTGCAGAGCCCTGGTCAGTGAACAAGGATAAAGTTGCTGGCAGGGCAAGGGCATTTCGGAGAAAGAAGCTTTTTGGAAGGCAATTTGCTAATAACTATAGAAATTAAAGGTATATGTGTCTGATTTTTCCAGCTCTAGGAATCATCCTAAAGAAGGTTTGTCTAATATGTATAAAGAGGCATATCTAAAAATGCCACAGCATGTTTTTGCCGGGGTGGAAACTGGATAACACTTAAATGTTTACCCATGTCAAAACTCTGTAACTAGGAAAAATATGAGGTTGATTCGTATGGGTTGCCACAGAAATCTCAAAGAGATGATGATACGTAAGGAAAAGGAGGGAAAAACGCTGAGATGTACGCGGGTATGTTCCTTAGTGTAGAAAGAGGACGGATGCATACCACACCGTTGGCATCTGTGTCGGCCAGTGAATCAGGGAAGCAGAAACACGGAGAATCCCAGAAAAAGGACATTTATTATAGGGATCGGTCCTTATACAACTGGGGGAAGGAGCTGAGCAGGAAAGGGTCTATGAGGGGAGTTGAAGGTTCTGGAAGCTAGCACATCCAGCAGCTGGGGTGGGGGGATGTAGAGGGGGACCGTGGGAGGTTGTTGACTGTTCCTGAGGAGCTGTCGGTGAGATTGCAGTGAGGCACCGGGAGGTCATCCAGAGTCCCTGCTGCTCAGCAGGTGGCCGTGGGGAAGGTGAGCTGGAGACAGGGAGGAGAACAGTGACAAGGTCACTGCCTTCGACCAACATGACCTTCAGAGCAGCATGGATGCGGCCTCGCTTTGGCTTCACAGATCCTGCATGACCTCATCTTCAGGCAACGGCAACTCAGAACCACACAAGGAAGGGATCCTGGGATTTAGGGTTCCGAGAGTAACCAAGGTGGCAGCAGAATACTCCAGCACAACCGTGTTTACCTCTGAAGAAGGGAGCTGGAGCTAGGAGGTCAGAGGCTCCTTATACGCGCTGCTGCGTAAGCGAACAGACTCTCCTGAGTCTTTTTCAGCAAAAATGTGCATGTGGAGTGCTGCTTGTGTATGAAAAACAAAGCAAACAAACAAACAATAAGGAAACCAGATGATCTTAACTTTCTTTTGCAAACCCTTAATAGTCTTCCACATGTCTTTCTATATAATTCTTTCCTGCTGTCCTCATGAAATTTTTTTCCCGCGTGGGATTGTCAATGATTTCACTCGTTGAAAGAGAAGCCGAAATAGTGCATGTGTGTGCGAGGGCTTGTGCAGGCGCGTATACACGCGTGTGCATGCGTATCTGAGCATGTGTGTGTGGGGTGTGTGTGTGAACCTCCAGTCTGATCTACTTCTGGCCCCTTTCCCTTTAATGATGGGCTTTTGACCTATGGCGGAGACACCCAGGGGACAGGAGGGCCCGAAGGGGGGCCTTGGCGAAATGAAAGCTCCCTGGGAGATGCACGTCATGCACCACACAGGGGGCTTTTGTTCCATTAATTTTTATTGGGAGAGGCATATCCCCTGCTGCTCCAGACTGCCTCTCCCTGGGGTGCGCAGCCAACTGCGTGCTTGCAAGTGCCGCTTGCACAGACGACTCGGGGGAGAAGAGGCAGAGTTGGTATCGGGGCATCCGGGTTGGACACCACTGTCCAAGACCCTTGGCTTGCTCCTGGGCGTTCTGCAGTTGCGGGGAGAAATGAGGGAACCAAGGGGCAAGCTGCCGGCTCCCCGTTAGTGAGAGGCACCGTCTCCCCTCTGATCCTGCCGGGGGTGGGAGTGGGTAGGAGTGAGTGGGCTCCCATCGTGAAGGTGAACTTGGTGTCATGCCCTTTTCTTCTCTTTGAGCTGGACCCCCTCCAGCATTTGTCTTTACTGGGCTGAGCATCTGCCAAAGAACAAGGGAAAGGACCTGAGGTGAACATTCCTCTTTCCGAACGTTCTTTCTTAGCGGGTCTCCAGGTGTCTAATTACAGAAGTGTCCACTGTTTTCTGGTGGTGCTGGAGGGTGTCAGCAGAGAGCATCAGAGATGCTTCAGCAATGTGGATATAAAAGAAGAGTGAGGACGCGGACCCCTGGCCCCCTCATTCCTTCTAAACTAGTCCTTACTAAGGTCCAGAATTTACTCGCTCAGAGCCCCTTCGTCTCTCTCCCTTGGTAGCACACCCCCTGGGTGGCTGGCCAGCTCCCAGAGCAGGGACAAGTTGCTGCCTATGGATCCCCAGTGCCTCGTACAGTGGCTGGCTTGGAGTGGAGCTCCCTCCATGGCCACAAACGGCTCAGCCATTCTGAGTTCATTTCCTACTTCTTTCTCACGTGCCTGCTTTACTTCCATCATGATGGTCTTGATGCCTGAATGCACGGGGTGTAGTCCAGCCCACGGGCTATTGCATTGGCTGTTCCCCGCTGCTGGGATGCTCCTATCTGAGAGCCGCAGGGGTGACTCCTGCCGTATCTCACCTACCAGCCAGGCTGCCCCCACCCTGATACGCACACCGACACCATGCCCTCTACTTGCCTCTCCTCTGAAGCACTGATCAGCTTCTCACACACTGTGGAGTTTACTTTTTTTTTCTTGTAATATCTTGAAAATATATTTTATTTTATTTTATTTTATTTTATTATTTATTTATTTATTTTTATTAATAATATTTTATTGTGTTATGTTAGCCATCATGCAGTATATCCTTAGTTTTTGATGTAGTGTTCCATGATTCATTATTTGCGTGCCATGCAATATGTGCCCTCCTTAATACCCATCACTGGCCTATCCCAGTCCCTCACTCCCCTCCCCTCTGAAGCCCTCAGTTTGTTTCCCAGAGTCCACAGTCTCTCATGGTTCATTCCCCCTTCTCTTTACCCCCCCTTCATTCTTCCCTTCCTTCTCCTACCGATCTTCCTGCTGTTTCTTACTTCTTTTATTATTATTATTTTTTTGTTTATTGCTTATATCCTCACTCCCCTTTCCATTTAAAAATAAGCCTTTTGAGGGCAGGGATCCTCGTCTATTTTGTTCACTGAAAGTGCATAGTAAGCTTTAAATAAATATTTGTTGGAATTGACAATCTTTTGCAAATAAATTGCTTGGAGATGTCTCCTGTTTTTGGTGAAATTAAACAGAAAGGACGTCTGGTCAAGTTAGCACTAAAATGAAAGAAGACAATATTTTCAGCATTTCCTCAAATTTCTGCAGTGGAGTTTGTTAACACAGAGATGGGACGTGTGATCCCCACAACAGTCCTCACAGATAACAATAAGCATCGGGTTCCTAACCATTG